>NW_013665703.1:133029-134219 GCF_000517525.1 Limulus polyphemus | reverse complement strand
ACATTGCATTTGGACATCACAAACATATAATTTGAAACAATGCTGCATTCAACATACCAAATGGCACAAAAATTGATATTTAGGTGTGTTCTTTAATATTTACTTTTAAATTAAGAAATTAACTAATGTATCATACTAGAATTTGAATTATAATCAACAATTTGATAACAAACTTATTGGCATAAATTCATAAAATAGTAATTCAATAAAATTTTTAAAGCAAGTCAACAAACACGATGACAAGGCCTTTGACCAATGACCCATGGCAATAGGGTTAATTTCAAAATATGATTAATATTGACCTGTATTTTTTTTATATGTCAAATTCTGATCATAATGAAAGGTTGATAAATATAATGTTAGTACAGTATCTACTATCAACTTACTAAAATCATAGCTAAAAGCTATAGATCATCCAAGAAAAACAAGGCTTTACTTACATTTTCATAAATTTCCTTTAATAATTGAATCAGCTTTGGATGGGCTTGGAGCTTATCTTGACATTGATCAAATATTTGTTTCATACTCAGTACTCCAGGACACATTTTTGAGATCTTAAATTTCTGCACAAAAAAGTTTGATTTACTAATAATAAAATATTAAATTGCATCAATAAAGTTGTTTTGATAAAGGAATACAAATAAATAATTTTTAAATTACAACTAATCATTTATTTTCAAATGAAACTTGGATAGTTGGAATAAACGGAAACACCAATTTTCATTACTTAATTATTTTCATGAGTAGTAATATTAATTGATTATGCTGAACAACCTTGAATTAATCAAAAGTAATAATTAGAAATCAAAATGGCAATATTTTGATTCAAAGGAAATATTGAAAACAGTACAAATAATAAGCACATTAATCAACTTAATCAAAATTACATGACACTAATTAACATACACATGTAATTGATTAGATCAACAAGTCAAGTTAATTGCTAGCTCATCAGTTGTGGCAATTTTAGACATTGGTTAATAACCTTTTAGAGAACATGCAGTAGTTTATTCTTATCAAAAGACTTACAAAGAAAGATATTTAAAACTGCTTTAGAAAGTTTCATGAAGCATTCTCATCACTTACACTGTATATACCACATGTATTAACTGAAATGTTAATAAAGAAAAAATTACAGATTGGGCTTTAAAAAAGCAAACACAAAACAATTGGAGGCTGCTAATGTTTTG
>NW_013665703.1:129617-132718 GCF_000517525.1 Limulus polyphemus | reverse complement strand
AGTCTTATACATTGTCAAATTAAGACTTATGTAAATACATTTTATTCTGCTTTAGATACTGAAGATAGAATCTGATAGAATTCAGAAACATTTATCCATGCCTTTTTCGCCAATAAACAATGTTGTATATCATAAGTGTCGTAATTTTGTTTATCATCAAACTTCGAACACATAGCTTGTTATAATGTTGCTCACCCCAAGTCGACTTCCAACTGGCACGAAACCACACCGTGAAGACAGGACCGTAGTCCATGTATGGGACAATCATGGCCGTGACGGCACCAGAGCAGATGGACTTAGCTGCAGTGTCAGGGATCTCGTTCCCGTGAATACTGACATGGCCAGGTATCCAAAAAAACTGGATGGAAACAGAAGATAGAGAAAATTGGGCCAGTCGTTGTTGAATATTGACGAGAACAGGGTGAGAACTAACGTTAAGCGATTCCAGGGCCAGTAGTGAGTTAAGAGAATCAGTGTAAATAGTACAATTACTGTACTGCATAATTTCTACATGATCCAGGGCAAGAGAAATAGCATACAACTCAACAGTGAACACAGAAACTGTAAAAGGGATCCTGCGAGCAACTACCGAGTCACAGTACACCATAGCAGAACCTACAGAGTCACCCAATTTCGAACCATCTGAGTAAATAGGAAGAGAAGAATGGCTCAAAAGATGTTCAGTAAAAAGGAAGACAGTACTTCCAATCGGGAGTATCCGCTTTCCTCAGATGACTCAAGGAAAAGTCACAGGAAGGGATGGTGGAATGGCTGATCATTGGGGACAGCAATGTTATCCAATGCGAGACCCAATTCAGCCAGTTGTGCCCGGATACAAAGGCCAAAGGGAGAAATAGTAGACCATCTGTTCTGAAAGAGCATTGCCCATCAAGGAAGAAAGATACAATCCCAGGTGGGATGCTGTGGTAAGGATTGAAGCTTAGTAGCATATTGTAAAGAAAGTTGCAAACGACGAAAGTGAAGAGGAGGTTTGTGGGACTCAGTGTACAAACTCTGGACTGGAGTAGTGCGAAAAGTCACGGTGCAGAGCCGAAGCCCCAGATGGTGAATGGGGTCCAGCATTTTCAAGGCCGAAGTCCTGGCAGAACCATAGATAAATAGTCCAGTTTGAATTGAATCAGGGCATGATAGATCCTGAGCATAGAACATTGATCCGCTTCCCAAGAGCTGGAAGAGAGGACACGGAGGATGTTCAGAGCACTTGCACACTTGACACGTAGCTGCTTGATGTGCAGAATGAAGCTAAGCTTACGGTTAAAGATAAGCCCCAAGAACTTTGCCTCAGGGACCATATGAATAACTACATCACTGAGATGGAGCTCAGGATCGGGGTGGAGACCCCGTTGGCGGCAAAAATGCATGCAAACAGTTTTAGAAAAAGAAAATTTAAAACCGTTTGCAGTGGTCCATGTCAACAACCGATTGAGAGCAGTCTGAAGCTGCCGCTCAATAAACCTCATGTTCGACGAGTGACACGAGATGTGGAAGTCGTCGACATAAGGCCCATTTGCAACTGTTGGCATTAATTTTAACACTAAAAATGTGACACTCAAGACACAGCCCTGAGGGACTCCAAGTTCCTGTGGAAAAGAACAGGAAAGAGTTGAACGTTTAGTAAAAAGTTTTGAATAAAAATGGGTAAATGGCCACGCAACCCATAGGAGTGGAGGTCCTGCAAAATTCCATACCTCCACATAGTGTTGTAGGTCTTCTCGAGATCGAAGAACACAGAAACAAAGTGTTTTCTCTTGAGAAAGGCTTCCCTGATCGACGTTTCAAGTCAAATCAGATGGTCCATGGAGGAGCGCTGTCAACGGAACCCACACTGGGTGGGCGAGAGGAGCATTTTTGATTCCAGGAACCAAACAAGACCAGCATTAACCATCCTCTCTAGGACCTTACAACTAGTCAAAGTGATGGGACAATAATTAGAAGGAATCTTGGGATCCTTCCCAGGTTTAGAGAAAGGGAGGACAATAGCCTGGCGCCAAGCATCAGGAAAAACATGCTCCTGCCAGATCCGGTTAAAAATAACCAGAATAATAGCAAGAGAGGCAGTAGAGAGATGGCGCAGCATCTCATAATGAACATCATCAGGTCCGACCGATGAAGAGCAAGTTTGAGTTCCACCAGTGTAAAGGGGCGATTATAATCATAGAGACGATTGGCCCAAAAGGAAAGAGGCCATTGCTCTGCCCGAGACATGATGGCCAAGAAGGCAGGGGAAGAAACAGAAGTGCTAGAAACACGGGCAAAGCTGTGTCTAAGAGTATCAGCAATGTTCTGGACATCAGCAACTTCCTGGCCATTGGAGAGCAAAAAGGAAAGGGGATGGGAAGCATTCCTCCCAGTGACTTTCTGAATCTTGTCCCATACAATTTTGGTACTGATGGTAGAAGAGATGCTAGTAGTGAACTTAATCCAAGACTCCTTTTAGCTTTGATGTTGAACCTGCTGGGCTTGGGCACGGGCCTGCTGATAAACAATGCAGTTAGAAAGAAAGGGATACCGTCGCAAGGTATTCCAGGCCCGTTTTTGAGCCTTCCGTGCCTCCTGGCAGGCAGGACTCTACCATGGATGATGGTACTGTGGAAAACGTGTCGAGGTCTTAGGAATAAAATGACCAGCTGCCTGGATGATACAGTCAGTCACTGCAACCACACAATCGTCTACAGATGGCAGACAGACAAAGGCAGGATCAAGTTCAGAGAGAGAGGTGAAAGATGGCCAGTCAGCCTAGTCCAACTTTCACCATGGCACTTGGGTCGGGTGGCATTGACCATGGCCAACCTCCCTCATAATGATAGGAAAATTATCACTGCCCCGTGGGTCATTGTCGATCATCCAAGAAAAGTGAATGAAAAGTGAAGGGGAGCAAATTGAGAGATCAATGGCAGTAAAAGACTGACTACGTGCATGAAAATAAGTACATGTTCCAGTACTGAAGAGAGAAAAGTTGTGATCCGAGAGCATACGCTCTATAGAAGGACCCCTCCCATCAATATCAGCACCACCCCAGAGGGGGTTGTGTCCATTAAAGTCTCCCAGAAGTAAAAAGGGAGGTGGCAACTGGTCAACAA
>NW_013665703.1:121669-128617 GCF_000517525.1 Limulus polyphemus | reverse complement strand
GGATGATGACAAAGCCTTGTCAAAACGTTGTACATTTGCTGTTATGTTAAACTTATATTCAAGTTTTCCTTCATTACCCATTCAAGCCGTCTCCAGCCATTAAGAGTTTGAAAAAGTTCTAACTGAAATGTTTAAAATTTTGTACATCTATTTCTTGATACTAAGAAATAAAGGTAAGAAAGACTACACTTTCAATAGAAACTAAAATTTAAAAAAAAAAAAAACAAAGTCTGAAACCAAGCAGTGTCAAGGAAAGAATGAGTCTGTTAGTAGATAAGGTGCTCATGGTGTCTACTGTGCATGAAGGAAGTGTTGCCCTCCTACTGGTGGAGGAGTATAGTACATGTTAATATGTGTATGGATGGGAGTTTCATCCATGACTTGGTGCATGCACAAAACTTTTTGGCAGTGAAACAAGGGAATACCTATCAGTTCTGTGAAGAGGTGAGTAGTGTTTCTGAAACTTTTTTTTCCAAACTTTCCAAGTAAAATTCCAGATTTTCCAAACTTGTACAAAGAACAGATCCAACATATTAATATTATAACCTTTCCTCATAATTCTACATATTTAACACAACTTTAGCTTGTAATATGATTAAAATGGGTAATAGCTTCTAAAAATATTTTCTTCAGCCCAGAGCATTACAGAAGAAGATTTTCAATCAACAACATTGCAACATGGCAGTAAACAATAAAATGATGGACTTTTATTTATGAAAGATTATTTGATCTAACTTATCATACAAAATAATGAATTAGAGAATTATCAACAGATGAAATACTGCTGGCTCAAGGTTATGTTAAAATATACTAAACACTGGTATAATTAAACAGCAAGGTTTGTGTAAGTGCACAAAAACAGATATATTAAAAAAAGAGATGACCTACAATCCTCCCTGACTTTTCCAGGTTATGGAATAATTTTCTAATTTTTCCTGACATTTTTACCCCTTTTATAAATTCCCTGACATTTCCAGGATTAAGGCCAACCTGGTATGTTTCAGTTTACTGTGCATCTTGTTCCTGTGTCTCACTTGTTTCTCTTAGGGAAGACTTGTTTCAGTTCAAGATCCTATGGCCTCACCATAAGTGATTGAGGACTTCTTTTCAAGCATAACTGTATTACATACCCTGCTTTCTTTTTAAAGGAAGTGAGGACAAGGGACTGCTTGACTTTTTTTAAGGCCACCCAGTACAGATGTACTGCAGTGTCACATAATTGGACCATATCTTGACAGCTGGATCCATCAGATACGAAACTGGCTGAGATGTTGATGACCAAAATCCTGACTTTCACTGATGCAGCTGCTGCAAATAATAGAATGTTCAAGAGGTGCCAGGACATTTAGAGCATACATCAAATTTATGGCAAGCTTTACTTTTTGCCCAAACATTAGGAAATTTGGAAAGCAACCAATCAAATATTTCTCAGTTCTATGGTACACACCATCATTTTATAAGGTGGGTGCTCATCCCAAGCTTAGCAACAATCTGCTTGACCATTTCTATTATTATTTTAGCCACACCATTAGACTTAGGACAATATGGTGAAAAACACATTTTCACTACAGTCAACATTAGATACAACACTGCAAACATGTTAATATTGAGACTAGCATTTTTATCCATGTGGATCTTTTTAAGCACCCCATATATTGATATCCTTTGTTCAGTTAACATACCAGGGACATGCTGCACTACGTATTGATCAATGAAAGATCAACCCTCTTGGTGAAGTAATCAATAGTGGCCAGGACATGCCTATTATGCCTAAAAACTTATTTCTAGTTGCATGCAACATCAAAATTAGGGTAGGTAGGAAGTGAATGTTTCTTTCTTTTTGGATACAGCTGACTTAAAAGTACGGTCTTTGAAACATCCATTTACTCTATACTTAAGCACCTTGATCGTTTTTCTCTTTTAATGGCATTAATCTATCAGTTGTTTTAAAAAATTCAACAATTATTTTATTTACTGGTCTTATATGTCATATATATTAAGTAGTCAGTAGTCACAGCCGCCCCAAATATCCAGTAACTTGTAAGACGTTTTCTTGTATACTGCACCTATTTAACTTATTCCACGTCCTGTAATGTTTTGTGTAATCCGTGATTGGTGTAGCATGCTCGTCATTTAACCCACCCTATGTGCTGCATGCACCATGCTTCAGTGTTGTAGAACCGACAGAAACTCCTTCCATTTATTGTAGGGTGGCTAATGTAAAGAGTTTAATATCAGTAATGTAGTAAGAAACTGAAATTAGAAAGAAAGAAAAAAGCATGTGCATGACTGGATACTGCTTTGAACACATATAATTACATAGGAGAGGGATATATATATTATATTAAGAACTCAAGCTACCCCTTGGAAGGATTCCTGACAGTAATGAAATACTAATATTCAGCCCACACTTTATTCAAAAATATCTTTCCACTATGCACTTCTGACAACAATAACACTAAGTTTAAATTCAAAGAAATAAGCTAATTATATCTATACACTGAACTTAAAAAAACAAAACTCAAAGCTAGCCCTTACAAGTTAAATACTTATCAAGCCTTCCCTTAAATGTATTGCATCCACCACATCTAAAGGCAACCCATTTCACAGACCAACTACTTTGTTAGAAAAGTAAAATTTAGTTGACAATGACTCCTGCTCTCTCAAAAGTTATATTTGTGTTTCCTTGTCCTACTATTCTCACTGTTAAGTATAAAAAAATTATGCAACAACACTCTCAATTACTTCAACAATCATATACCCTATAACTCTTCTCTTTTTCAAAAGAAAACAATTTCAGTGATGAGTACCTGTCCTCATACAAAAACTTTTCCATCTCGTATATAATCCTCTTACTATTAATGCTCCTTTGAACCTTTCCAACAACTGAATGATTAAACATTAGGATGTAGACTTTTAAACTGAACAGTTGTGACTGCAAATAATTCTTGATGTTGCTGTTGTATGGAATGTACTTATAATGTTTGTATTTAATTTGGAAATGTAACAGTAATGTTTGCAATTTGAGCAGTATGTTTTACACAATAAACACCAATAAAAGCCTGGAATTTCTTTGTGACATATTCTGCAGACAATAAAATAAAATGTGAAAACATAAGTTTATTAGTATTATTCCAAAAATGTAAGGTAGAGTCCAGTTATATTTTTCTAACACAGGGTGATTGATTTGTGGAATGAGTTGCTGTCACACTCACAGTGTCAGCCAGCAGTAATGGAGGTAAACACTTAATTATAGTTAATACAAGTTTTAAATTTAAAGACGGGAACTGAGGATTTCCTGAAAAATAAAGAAATTATATAATTTTTTATTTTTCTCAAGGGTGGGTGTGCAAGCACAGCATTAAAAAATAAAAGACCAAATAATCTATAATAATAAAGTTAACAATAACAGTCACTGTTAAAGTTTCAATACTGACAAGTACTACAAAAAATAGTATTGTTATTACTACTACTGCTAGTGCTACAACTTACAACTAGTAGTAGTACTACACTATACAAATATTTAAATAACACTAACACTTTTATATTTGTTATTATACAATATTACAATGTTAATAATCCTTGTAAATAACTCAACAGTAATTTTTTGAGTAAAGCTTATTAAAGGAATAAGTCAAACTGAATATGTTTTAACATGATGTGTAAACTTAAAATGAAATTAATTCAAAATAAATAGCTTTTTACAACGAT
The DNA here is from genome assembly GCF_000517525.1 of Limulus polyphemus. Taxonomy (NCBI): domain Eukaryota; kingdom Metazoa; phylum Arthropoda; class Merostomata; order Xiphosura; family Limulidae; genus Limulus; species Limulus polyphemus. The sequence continues at coordinate 124,906 of NW_013665703.1, read as the reverse complement.
ATTATTATTATATAACATATGATATAATCATACAAACCGACCGTTACCGCCAATTTTCACAAATCTTTAAGAGTATTTGACGTCATAGTAATCTCCTGACGTGCCATCTAGTGAATTATGCCTTTAATTTCAGAATTTATTTTTTCTTATTATTGACATTCATAGCCATAGAATTCGATTACTTCAGGAATCTTAAAAATTACTAAACTAAACGAAAATATTAAATAATATGTAGTTTAATATCATGCTTGATGAATTAATTTAGATCACAAAAGAGATTAATCTAGTTTTTTTTATGTGTTCATGTATTTCTCGATGATGTTTTGTTTTACCTGATGTAAAGATGAACCTATTACTCAGTATTAGTCGCATTGTTTTAAAGCATCAGAATCGTCTGTCTAATTCAAACAAACAACAACAAAAATAGGTGTAATTGTATTATTGAAGTCAAAAAGTAGCTTATCTCTCTAATGCTATATGAGATTCACTTTTAATTTTAAGTTTTTTAAATATGCGATTGAAAGGATAATACAATTATTTAGCTCTCATCATGTTTACATTGTTAAGTTTACTTAGTTTTCTTCAAATGACTTGTACTCAGTAGTAACCACAGAACTGTTTAAATTACCCATGACATTTATTAGACGTCTATGCATCTACATTATTGTTAGTATGATATATTAATTGCTTTTGATGGTAGTATTAACTGATGTTGAATTGTTTGAAACTTTGGATTGTAGAAACTAATGCAATATCCTTTGCTTATTAGAAAAGTAAAACAATAGTAATATCAGACAAAAATAAACTAAAACTTCAGGCACCATGACAAAATAAGTCGTCAAAACTTGCACATATGTTGTTTATAAAAATTCTAGCGAGTTATAATAATATTATTTTAAATAAAAAGTGCAATTCAGAAGCATGCTTTCTGAGTACTTGTTATCGGTCAATACGTTTATCACGTGTTACTTAATTAAGAATTTTTTTTCCAGTTATAGGAAGTTTCAAGACTGGCTGATAAATAAATGCTTATTCACACATTAATGTTTTATGATCTGTAAACATGAACGTCTTGCCATCTAGTGACACTGCATGGAAATATGGCTTATAATAGGCTCTTTTTGATAAAAGATGGCAAAATGGAAGTCCCACGGTGGAACAGCAAACACTGATAAAAGACATTTGGAATGCAACCCTCATACATTTAACTACCACTGTCTTTTAAAGCATCTCATTCGTTAAAAAATATTTGGGGGTGGAGTAAGTAAATGATAACTAATAAGTAGAAACAACCAACAGATGTTAACGGTCTTGGTATGTATCTTGAATAACATCTTTTTAGGCATAAACAAATAGTTTTTCTGTCATCACTAAAATTGTAAATATCGGTGAGAAAGAAATGTGAAGCTCATTCTAACATTTTTCAGTCACATGACACTAAATTGAATCTGTTTGGTTTAGCTCCAACCCTCATCAGCCTTACTAGGAATGCTGAGAGTGTGGATCTACCATCTGGCTTGACGTGATTCCTCATATACAGGGATTTTGATTTTGTTCAAGGTTTTCAGCACCTCACTACAGAAACTGTTAACGCGTCAATTCTCATCAGCGGCCCTAAAGAAGGGCAAATCGAAAAATAAGAGTAAGTTACTTGGAACCGTGGTCTGCAAAGTAGATGTATGGTATTTGACCTTTGCTCAGAACGTTAAATACGCCATCTAATGTTTTATTATTATATATATATATATATACATCACCAATTATTTGTGTTAAAAGATTAAGTTTAGTCACTCCTTTATAAATTGCAAATGAACTAATAAGTTATGACAAACAATGTCTTAGCCCCAGTTTCTTTCAGAACCTAACTAATAACAAAATTATCAATATTCACATTGTACTTTTTGGTAGATTACTGTCATTAAATTGTTCTTATTGTAACATTGTGCTTCTGACGAACTTTAAGTGTTTTTATTTTGTTGTCTTAATGATAGCCTCAAACAAGTTCTTTTTATCTTTTTTTTTCATTGACGAATTTGTGTTTAATTGTCTTTTGAGAACATGTAATTATAATTAATCCCATCCACTATTTTGAGCATATTTATGATATCTGACACATGTCGCTAGACACTAACATCTGAAATGCTAATGCTATATCCAACTCCGCTCGTATTTCTATTTTGACCCAACCATTATGATAACGTTATTAAAATTTATCTTAAATTACACCAACATCCGAAAATTATTTACATTTGTCTTAGTGCTACAGCTGGTGAAACTTAAACCCACGAAAACTTTGTGGTGTGACACAAAAAAAGATATTGAACTATTCAACCATATGTACAAAGAATACCGCTTATTGAACAAATAGATAATAATAATAAATACAAGTAAAACAATTTCAGTCTAGAAAAGGTAATACAAAGAAAGTTATTGACTGATACAATAGAAATGTATTTATTTTTGTTTCTAAAAGTTATGCTAATAAAATTTGTCCAAGGGTAACATTTTCGGTTTTTCTGAAACAAACACTAATCATTCTTAAACTTCATAAACATACTTTATTTATTCTAAGTTAGAAGTGACGTTATTAAGATTTATCCACAAACACCGTTTTTGTTTATTCCTGATTTAAGTCATTAACATTATAGTTTATCGACGGGCACTATTTTCGTTACCTCTTGAAAGTCACGTTACTCTAATTGATCTTCGGGAATTTGAAAGCTTAAGTATCTTAAATAGTCAGTGTATAATCAAATGTGAGTTTAATATATATTTCTGTTAAAATCATGGAATGAATGTACATATATATAGGACTTTTTTAAACATTACCGAAACCTACCAGTGTTTTAGTGTTTACGTTAGATACATTGTCAGTTTACTTTCCTTTTTTTTTTTTTTAGTTGTAATAGACTTGAAACACACCAGCGACATTCTTTGAGGGAAAATGCCTTTCAGTACAAGGGATATACATGTCTTGAAAATTCTAAATCTCTGATTTGAGCACATTTTTATTATCTGAGTGTATAAAAGTTTTGAATCGGAAAGGTTTGTTGCATACCATATATTCTCCCCCAAAACGATCAATGTTTGAAGGTATCACCACAAGGGTGGAGGTTGGGAGTTTATTTAGTAAAAATGTTAAGGTGGTTTCATTTCTACTTCAAAAAATTGAACTGGCTACAGACAGTGTTTGTTTGTTTTTGAATTTCGCGCAAAGCTACACGAGGGCTATCTGCG
>NW_013665703.1:112308-120745 GCF_000517525.1 Limulus polyphemus | reverse complement strand
CCGTTGGGGCGTTATAGGTGATGGTCAATCCTACTATTCCGTGGTAAAAGGGTAGCCCAAGAGTTGGCGGTGATGACTAGCTCTCTTTAGTCTTACACTGCTAACTTAGGGGCGGCTAGCGCAGATAGCTCTCGTGTAGCTATGAGCGAAATTTGAAAACAAACAAACAGTAATAAAAACCAGGGTGCCAAGCTACCTTTATTAAGCTGTTAAGCAATCTACCATATATATTCCTGTGCATATGTGAACTAGTTATACCTGATGATGACGTAAGGTTGTCGAAACGTTATACATTTATAATAAAGTTTCTTTCATTACCCATTCAAGCCGTTTCCAAACTTTACATTCTAAAAAGTGGGATCCTCGCCATCAAATTTAACTAGTAATTAACTAACCACATGTGCTAACTTGAGACCCTTTTCCCCCCTAAACACCTTCTGTTATGTGAATATTGTTTCTCTGTTTTTGGCTGGACATGGCCTGGCGGTTAGTTAGCGTGTTGAACTGAGAGTCCGTGGTTTGCGTCATATTATAAATAACAAAATAAAGCTTCGCGCTCCGCACTTTGTGACTTTGAGTGCATTATAAAAACAACTGAAAATCCGCTGTTCGATTACAATAGCCCAATGATTTACAGTTGATACTGTTGATTAGGTACCTTTACTCAAGAATATTCTATTATTTAGACCTGTATTTAAATAATTAGTAGCAATAAAGTGTAACACATTACAGCTGAAATGTGTATTTCAGACAAATATAGAATGGGAGTAATAAGTGTAATATGTTCAATATTTATAAGAATTTCTTATGCATCACTCCTTATTAAATACAGATACCAGTGTAAGGTAAGCTGAAGAATAAGAAAAAAAACAAGAAAATAGTTGAGAACCTATATAATGTATGTAACCGTGCAAAGAATTGGTGTGTTCTTAAAGTTTAACAACAGTAAAGAACAACTTAAATATATAATTCACAAATCATTGTGCTAATGAACTAAGTCACGATTATTACAAATAAGATATAAAAGAACGAGGGAAAGAACCCCAACTCCTACCAATTTGCATGAACGTCTGTATCACTACTTGACATGGGCTTGAGCCACCCTTTGGAGTAGACACGGGCATAGGTTACAAACTTATGTGGGATAGCCTTTGTAGTGTGTAACCTTTTCCTATACAAATTTATTACTACATGTTTATTACCTCTGGGAATCAGCTTAAAAGGATGTCATTAAACAGCGTGGAGTCCAAATAAAAAACGTTCTTCCTCTATGTTAAGTAGGCTGAGAATGGTACTGTGAAGAACCTCTACATATGATAGATATATTAAATTTTCCATGCTTTATGAAGAACCCGAGATTGACTTGACCTTTGGTTTACATGATATTGTGTCGTCAGGGCCTACTATAGGTATGATAGTTAATGAAGAGAGTTTCTGAATATTCCTCTCACTGATGGGATGTTTGCCTAGAATACCATGTGACATCAGAAAAATTTGTTTATAGCATTTCTCAGTAAGTTTGTAAAACGTTTTTAAGAATAATAATTGTTCTGGACAAAAAAATAAACAAAGCAGCAAATAAAATATTACAAATTCCAATTAACGTTTAACAGTTTTGATCACTGTAATTACATTCACTGCTGTTTTCATTTTCTGGGCACTAAGCCCTTCGTGTCATCAAGGCAACAAAACGCTGCAAGATTGGGAATTTTTTTCTCGTTTCTCACATATTATTGCCAATTAATGCTAAGAAACTAGGTTAATGGCTTAGATGCCAAGTTCAGCAAAACTACACCTTCAAATAGTGTTAATGTGAGGAGGACAACGTATTCATAATTCAATTTTTTTTGGGGGGGGGTAGTTGCAATAGACATTTCCGGTGGTTATTTTCGTGTAGACACCGGAATCTCTCTTTTATTGTTTGATTCATAACCATTAACGGAAGGTGACTCTATAAGTTGGTTGTGTAATAAAAATTAGCTGCACCCATGATGAGAAAAATAAGCATAGGTCAAGTGGCCACAACGATCCCTGGAAGCTGGAGGGTTTTAAGGTACTCCAAATTAAATCTAAGGCTCTATTTGACTTAAAATATGTATTTTAAATTGTTCAAAAAAATACTAAAAGGTTAAACAAAACAGACAAACCTTTTAGACAAATTAGTAAATTTAAACCTTCTATAAGTCTAAGAAGAAGAAAAAACTATAACTTGTCTCTTACTCGACGGGCCGAGTGATTAATATAACTCACGTGGGTGAGTTATAATAGTAACGGTCGACTCCCACTATTTGTTTACAAGTCGGCGGATCGTGTTGACTAGCTGCCATCTTCTTAGTCTATCACCTCAAAATTAGGGTCGACTGGTGGAGATATCCCTCGAATAGCTTTGCGCAAAATTCAACAAAACAAACAACTCTTCCTGAAAACTGTTGAACACGAATTTAACACCCATTTCAGTTCTAGATATCATAAATATGAATTACCGATTAACGCCGGTAAATAGTGGGGCTATCTGTGCTGTGCCCACCACGAATATGAAACCCTGTTTTAGAGGTTTGAGCACGCAGACTTCCCGTTGAGCCATTGAGGGGCGTCGTGAATGTAAAGTTTTAAAAAGTACATGGCAGATTTTCACTTTTTTTGGAATAGACTAAACGAATTATAAGAAATAAATTTTTCTCCACCTAGCGGCTTGCTGGGACACTACCTTAGAAAGAAAACTTTTAAGAGTGAAAAGCTTTATAATTGGCCAAAACTATAGATAGACTACTACCTCAGTTAATGACCATTTCCAGAATAGCATACATGTCTAGCAGTAACATAAAGAGAACTTTCATACTTATAACGGATTATAATGAGAAATTGAAATATGACCCATTACGCCATTCCCCAGGGGCGTGTCGTAATTGTTTCGGAGCACTCGGGAAACAATAATCGCTAAATCCGGGGCACCAGGGACAAAAACTTTGGTGATCAGAAATAGAATAATTAATAAAAATGGAAGAAAAAACTCGTAATGCGCTGGAGCATGGTTTAACAAGTCATATTCCAACAAAGCAATCAAACAACGGAACAGTTTTGGGAACAGGCACAAAAAATACTAATAGTTCAAAGGCACGCAGTTTTTTGTTTTTCTTAAAGTTGATAGTACTACCATGGACTATTGATGTTACGCCCTTGTGCACAATCACAAGAAAACTTCGCTTCCACGAGACGTAGACATCCAAAAAAACTGAAAGAGCATTCTTACAAATATGTTTATCAAATGTCTGATAGAATTCAATGTTGAAAATAATTGGAAAAAACGTCATACACAAGACAAGTTTAAATCAAAGTTGTATGTGATTCCAACAACGTTGAGAAGAACTGTTGGAATGAATGGCTCACCTGGAAAGCCATACTGACAGTTCTAATTTTTTTGAATGTGCACATGAAGAAAACGGACTTTACAATAACCGTTTCTGAAAGGAAAGAGATGGTTAGCTATTAAAACAATCTCAGATGGCATGCAAATATATTGGAAATATTTGTAACAGGAAAGGCAATATTTTGAAATACCATACTTCAACACAAATTAAACCTTTTCACCAATGAAGATAATATTTGTTCTCTTTTCTTTGTATATTTTTATTTTTAATAAGTAAATATTATTTTATTTCGCATGCACCGCTTCAAAAATGCTGTTACTCTGCCATTCTGTTGTGTATGTAAATGTGCAGAAGCTTTTTTTGTTGTAACCCAGCACTCTTGTACTGAATGAAAAGTACTGTCTGCCGAAACGTACAAGAAATAAGGTATAGTTGAAATGCTATTATATACTCTTGCTAATGGAAACCTTTATTGGGCTATTAAAGAATGATATAGTTAAAGGTTATATTACGATATTGATAATGTTTGTATGAATATTCTAACAATTCATAATACATGCGAGGAATTTATATTGTTCCAAAATTGGAACAGGCAATAGTTTAAGAAGAAGAGGAATTGCCTAGTTCTGCTGATTTATCATTTATAGAATCTTTGTTAAGATACGTAAAAAATGTTCCATACTTCTTTATACTAGTGATACTTTTGATACAATGAAAACTTATGCCAGCAGTTTTACTTGTGAACTCTTTGCAGTTATAATTATAAAAAGAAGCCGTATAACTCGTCTCAGTATGAATACACAGCTTTTATTACCCTGAAAAGTCAGGCAAAGGTAATAAAACAGTAAATTTAAACAAAAATTATTATATTAATAAAACTAACCATTACACTTTAGAGACTAATAGAATATTAAACAAAGATTCAACACGCGCACGAAAGCTAAAATTACAAAAGTACCTCTGGCAATTAAAGAAAAACAAAATTATTTCTACAAGTGTTTATTAAGAAGTTTGTCCAATTGGTTCTCACGCTCAAATAATGCATGATTTTCCTAATCTTCAAAAAATGTACTATGCTTTTCACCAAGTAAATATAATATTATCACTTATAGTTATAAGTTGTCAGAGTTTTTAGCAAAATATTTTCAAGAATACGCAATTAATAAATTCATGGTTAAAGCGGGTTCTAAAATTTCCAATTATCCAAAGGATAATGTGTATACAGTCTGTTTTGATGTATAGTCTCTTAATTGCAGTATTTTATGGACTTATGTACTGGGTTATTTTTTCTACTTTGGCATTTAGTGAATAAATTTTTAAAACATATTGTTTCTAAGTTAATGTCTTTTGTAGTTAGAAAAATATCATTTTATGTTTCATCGTTTTAATTTTAATCCTGCTAAGGATAGTCTCTTAAGCTATCGCAAAAAATATAAAGTTGGGAAAATGTCTTTTTTTATTTTAAAACACTTGTATTCTAAAAACTATGTTGATGACACGTTCGCCATTTTTCAGTCACAAAATATTTTTATTAAAGTCCTTTAGTATTTAAACAAGAAACACCCACTATATAGATTATATTTAACATAAACATTAATATCATTTACCTTTCTTGGATACTTTAGCACATAACAAAAAAGGTTGTAATGAAGTTAAGAGATGTTTTGTTGAAATTGTACAGTGAAATAATGGCAAAATGTTTATTTCCAAAGTCTTAAGGTTCGATGAAAAACAGCAATAATATGTTAATAAGTTAGCTTCAATCCTCGGCGAAGTTTATCCATAGATATAAATCATACACGTATTCAAATTTTATGCAATAATAAGAAATTTATTTTATTTTAAGGGTATCATTCCTAAGAATAAGCCATCTATAAATTCACGTCCTTGCTGTTCGGTGGCATGTTATCGCTATCGTGAAGATGGTTATTTTCTCGTACAAAAGAACATACTCTAAAGAAACTTGAGAATTCATCAAGTACTGCATCGCATGTTTAGACAAAATGTAATGTCTCGATAAAAATGTATAACTTACTGATGATCAGTAGAACCGGAGCTGCGGGTAAACAATAGTCAAGGATTCGAGAGACTAGTGATAGCTAAATTGAAGGCAATTCAAAATCAATAAAACTTGGCGATACAGCTTCAAATTGTCAACCTCTTCCAGTTTTTGAATAACATACTGACAACGCTGAATCTATTCACAAAGATATGGCTTATCTTAACATACTGTTAATGTTGTTTTAAACACATTATCAGAGATGCATATTATTTTAGCACAATGAAAATGTTGTATAATTTCTTCACATTTGTCAAAGTAACTTGATACTGTTTTTCTGTCAATTATATGCTATCTTCTAACTTCAGTGCGTGAGTGTGCTTTAAAAATAACATTACAGAATTCCTATAACATAGACACTATGAAGCTTACCTTCATTCTCGATTCCAGACACCACGTTGGATTTATTTAAATGGATTATAAGTAATTTGGTTCGTGATTCATGACAAAAGTCATACTGTGAGACAGCGGTAGGTCTATGTATTTCCAACACTAAAATCCAGGGTAAGATTCCCCGTTGTGGATAGCCCAACATAGCTTTTCTCTAAATCAAACAAACAAACGAAACAAAATACTCAAGAATGAATTGTCGTAAAATAACTTGTGATAAAATACCTCAAGCCAATCGATTGGCTATAAAGTGCTTATATATCTTTACTTAGTTACTTCAGGAGGTGGATACTTTATATATAAATCTCTCGTGAGTGTAAAACAAAAAATCTTAATTTAATATTTTTCACCTTCTTTTCAGTCAGCTTAGAAATTAAGAACATAATTTTGTTTTTTTTTTCATTATAACAACTTGAAAGCTAATTCTAAGGTGAGTTAAAATTGTGCAAGTAAATTTTAATTTTTACTGAATGACGTTTTATTTAAGATAGATTAGTAACTGATTAACAGATAAAAAAAGCACTAAAACAAATAACAATGAACCTGTGAAGAAAAAATCATGGAGAAAAAATTCAACTGAGGCTTACACCTAATTTAATAAGAAATATTCGAAATATATATATATATATATAAAAATTCAATGACTGAACATTTTCTTTTGAGTCGTTTCATTGATAAGATTGAAGAAAATGCGACGTTCTATGTCCCTGATAGATAATCTGTCTTACATTTGTCAAAATTTGAGCTTTATTTTAGCTAGTCCGTTTTATGACTCATAAGAAGAATTTTAGCGAACCAAAATGTTAATCAGTGAAATCTGCCGTGTCATATAAAGAATAACTGAAAGTAGGAATCAGCTTCCAAGTATGAAAGCAAAACTTTGCAACAATAGTATTAAGTGACAAGTGGTGTCTGATATATTCAAGTATAGATATTGATTTATTGAAATCGACTCTAGAAATATCTTACACATCAACTGCTTTAGATTTTTTAATTATTTCTTACAGCCAGTTAAAAGGAGTTCTTATCGGAAATTGGATAGTTGTCGTAATTAAAGTTGTTAAACAAAATTTACTGACACAGTGGAATACTATAACTGCTCCCTGTCTTCATTTAAGACTCAGAAGACTAGAATGACATTTTTTGATGTTTGAAACCATGATTTATCTTCCCTGCTTCTATTCCACAACTTCTTGAATGTTCACCATCCTATCAAACAGTTTGCCTCAAGATAACCGTTTCGTCCAGTCGACTTATTTTTTGATGTCTTCATATCATCACAAATAGTAATTTAAAAGCTGGTCTATATAACAAAAATCATACTAAACCACAAAATCCACACTTTTTTTCTAACCACCACCATTTCTGTCTTGAAAGGAACACTGTGGGTCAAATTCGTAGAATCAATAAAATTTGTAGTGACAAAATAAAAAACTGTGATAGACCTGTCTATCCCAGTTACTTTATTTGGACTATCGTCCAAAACAGATTTTATAGATACAGTTCAGTGAATTTCGCGCTCAACTTGACTAATTCTACAAAGCACTAAAACATTTACTTGAGGAGGTCCATATGCCACTGACAAACTCAGGAACAATATATAACAAAATATGCTAAGACTTTGTCATGATATAAAAGACTGTTTACTTTAGATATTATTGATTAATTTATTTTTGTGAGTGAATATTTTATTATTTTTTAGCTTTTGTTATAATAAGAGTTAAAAGCAGACAATTGTAGGAAGTTTTGTTAATAATTCATTGATGTTGAGACTATTGAACGTCGCGTGCAATACACTGACGTCGAGAATATAGAAGCGGGCAGACGATAAGGTAATATAGATATAAATAGCATGGGAGGAGCTGGAAGCAGCAGACAGATAATAGCAGAAGAAAGTAAAGTTACAAAAGAAAAATTAAGTACCGTAGAAGTGATGGACCTAACGTTTAATATATTAGAGTAAGACTAACAGTATAAAAGAATATAAGAAAATAATTTATTCCGTCAAAGCGTGGTTCTAAAGTAATTGAATCAGCATGAGTGCATTTTGACAAAAGTAACAGAAGATTTTCAGAAAAAAGGTCAAACGATTACAATAATTCGCCCCACAATTGTAAGTGCATCACACACAGAATACAAGTACGATAGTAATAGAGAAGATAGTTCGGCTTGTCAAATGAAATTCTAAGGTAACTGAATAGGCCTAAGTGGACTTTTGACAAGGAGAGAACTATATATATATAGTGTTTATGATATGTCTATAATCTCTATAGTGTGAAGACTGTGTTGTACATACGTTTAACTTGTTCTGAATATATATATTAATTGAAAACAAGTGCGTGCTGTTTATTCATCGTTGAATTTATCGCTAACAAGTCACAGACACCTACTGTAGAAGAATCCTAAGCCCAACAACAACATAGTATATATTTATACTATTAAGAAATATAACTAAAAGCTTTTTTAATTTTGACAATTGGCAAAGAGAAGAATACATATTCTGACAGACTTATTGGCCCCGCATAACCAGGTGGTTATGGTGCTCGACTCGCAATCTGTGAGTCGCGGGTACGAATCCCCGTCACACCAAACATGCTCGCTCTTTCATCCGTGGGGGCGT
>NW_013665703.1:108289-112298 GCF_000517525.1 Limulus polyphemus | reverse complement strand
CCTCGTGTAGCTTTGCGCGAAATTCGTAACAAACAAACAAACTGATAGACTTTGAGTGTCTGTTGTAAAGAAGCCTGGTATAAACCTTACACAAAAGCTTATCAGATCAGGTTTACAAGCTTTATTGCCAAAGTACAACCGAGAATCTTCTACAACTTTGGAGAATATTTATGAAAGTACAGAGAGAGATAGATATAAAAGGATACATTTTCAGGATACTGCACCCATTATGTTATTTTATATTTGTTTTTTTTTATTTATAGGGATAAACTGTACGATATTCAGATGGTGATTTCAAACAAACAGGTATTCAATTACTACCGTAAACATGTTTTTTATACGTAAAGATATTTTATACGAATAAACAATTTACATTTCTAAAAAAATAATAAAACAGCAAGATGTGATGTGAAAAGAATTCGGTCTAGCTAGCCCCCCCCCCCCACGTGGCACAGCGGTATGTCTACGGACTTAAAACGCTAAAATGCGGGTTTCGATACCCGTGGTGAGCAGAGCACAGATAGCCCATTGTGTAGCTTTGTGCTTATTACAAACAAACCGTTCTAGCTAACCTTGTCACGTGAGGCAAAATTTATTTTCAAATAAAAGTATATTTTCATCAGCTTTGTTGGGAAAATGCAGATATACATTTGCAGCACAAATTTGTATGTTTTTGTAGTGCTTTTATTAACTGTAGACAAGTTTACTAATATAATAAAACAATATTCAAAAAGAAACTATTAATATTCAATAAAAATAAAATTCACTGGAATAATTTTAACTTATTTAGAAAATTAAATTACAAATTGTTCTAGTGAAAAATTATATTCAGTTTCTAAGTTGACTGAAAAGAAGACAGAAAATATTAATTTTTTTTATGATTACAAAAGATTTGCATAAAAAATTTCACATCCTAATACTATCTCAGTGAAGATTTTTAAGATCTTTATAATCAATCGGTTGTAGTTGGTCGGTTGACGTGAGATACTTTATCACAAGTTAGTGCAAATTAATTTTTAACAATCCATTCTTAAGGCTTTTCCCATGAACCAACTTACTTATAATTTGGGGAGTATTTACGTAAATCCAACATAGCGTTTGAATTAAATGAAGTCTTACTGTGACTTGAGCTCTTATTTTCCATGCAACTCAAGGAAGATTCATCATTATATTATAAAACTAGCCAAAATGCGTATGTATTATATAAAGTCTTATCGACAAATTGCTACTTAAATATTTCTGTTTTATATTCCCACTTCCATTGATTTCGCATCAGTAATGGCTTGTGAACAAATTCAATATTTCTGTATCGATTAAACATCTTCATAAAAATCATTCATGGAAATACAATCTCTTTAAACGTTGCAGGTATAACTTATACTGATAATTTATCTATATTTATAAGTGTGTGTGTTTTTAATTAATACTGTGGCTATAGATGTATGAAGAGAGTAATAGATAATCAAATCAGAAATGGAATTGAAATTTCCAACCATATGCTCATACGGGTTAGGTGGCCAAGTCAAAGACCCCCCCCCCCCCCACTCCAGCAACAAAGCGCAACTTAAGCGTCATGCGATAGAATAATAGAATAAGGAAAATTCAAGCGAAAGGCATGAAAACTACCGCAAATGTTTCGCGGGTCGCGACTAGTTTGCAGTAAAACACATGAGTGGCCATTACAAGCTTAAATATATGTTGAATTTTGTACAATGAACTGGTGGCGAGAATTCTTAGTAACCCTCTAATCAACTGTGAATTACATTCCAGTACCTAGTCGTGCTTTCTACGACCTGTTTCTGAAGGTAGAATCTGTTAAGAAAATGAACCATAATATTATTTCGTCTTTCAGTAGTAGTTGTTGTTTGTTATTAAACACAAAGCTACAAAACGGCTATCTGTGATATGCCCACCACAAGTATCGAATCCCGGTTTCTAGCAGTATAAGTCTGCAGACATACTACTTGGGTGGCATCTATCAGTAAAGGAATCGTAATTAAAATAACTCAATAATTCAAAATTTTAATAACATTCCACTATTTTATGTAAAGCATTTGTTTGTTTGTTGCTAAGCGCAAAGCTATACAATGGGCAATTTCTGCTGTTCCTACCATAGGTATCGAAACATGATTTTTATAGTGATAAGTCTTTAGATTTGCCGTTGATTTACTAGGGGATTTCTGTAAAGCAATAAAAAGCTTTCCTACAATGAAATTCTAGCCCGCTGCACTTGGTTTTAATTGCATTTAGCTGATGAGGAGATTGCTTTAAGCATAGTAACAACCTTATACGAATTACACATTAGGGTGTTAGCGAAGTAGAATAACAAAGTTATATTAATCTTAAATAAATAAATGAAAGTACATTCACATGAATGAAGGATTTTGTTTTCTGCTTTACGACAGGGAAATACTTGAAGCATACTTCCTTAAATCTTAAATTTTATATAAATGTAAAGAGCTTCATGATGTCAGAAGTAAGATCATTTTTTAATGTGTTATTACATTCTTAATAAAATATAAGACTTTCTTTATATGTGTCGGAATAATCCTTTGTTTTAGAATACATCAAAATTACATTCCTGGCAAGATTCTGTTCTAACTGTCCCCCCTCCCCCTTGTTGCTAAGCGGTGAGTTTCATGGCTCGTAATACTACAATTCTGGAAGCGATCCTTGCGATGGACATAGTGCAGATAACCCATTTTACAGCTTTGCTTGTAACTTAAACAAAAATATCTTTTATATTTGTAGTTTTAGTTACGATTAATTTCTAAATAATTTGAAGAACTCAAAGAGGACAGACTCTATTTAAAGTAATTGATCCAAAAAGCCGGTAACTCAATAATGCCTATGAACATAAATTATTAACGTTCTTCATAAGGTTCAGAATAATAAGCAATAATGTATTAGCAGTTGTGAATGATACAGTGATTTTTTATTGGTTGCAAGTACGTTTCTTTTTTGTATTGACAAAATGTTTAAAAATAAAACAGATGTTAGATCATCCTTGAGGGAAGTATAATGACACTGGAGAAGATATCTTTGATTTCATAATATTAATAAAGATGCAGATAAATGTTAGTAATTGCCATGAAAATCGTTTTCCGTTAGAAATACTCCTATACACCTGCATTAGACTATTGCAATAACTCGGAAATGTAAAGTCAGAGAAAAGTGTAATATGTTTAAAATATTTTAACGTAGACGTAATTGGTTAAAATAGTAAATCAAATGTTTAAATTTAGGCAGAGAGGCAGTGATTTTATGTTATTATCACTTTCATAAAAAAACTTTTCAATCCTTGAGTTTGTCATCATAATGCCAGTTGTTACGTATTAGAATTTCGAATGGTCTGAAATTGAGCTAAATGATATTTTGAATTTAGTAGTTAAATTGAACTTTGGATTTACTAGCTAAGTAAAAGCCGATATATAGTCAGTTTATGATATTTGCCAACAAGATTGATACACAGTTTTCTTTTTTAACACAAATACATTTTAATATACACACACAATAATACAATTTACAATAACAGTTATTACAAATAGTGATTTATAAACAAAAGTTTCACAAACTTACAAGCAATACAAAGTCTTCCTTTTAATCTGGAACTTCTTCGATATCTTATCGAAGGTTTATGACGAGCAAGTTAATTACGAGTTACAATTCGCTTAACGGGAAGTTAGCTAGCTTTGTCCTTCGTTACTTATCTACCACACACTTAGAGTTTTCCACGATGAATTTATAAAGTGTTTTTGTCAAATTACTAATGTCCGATGTGAATCCACTGAAGTTAAATGATTTGTAATGTTCGAACTTTGTAAAGGTTCCTGGTCAAATATATGAAGTTTTCCGATTGATAAGCGTTATAATAATCACAGTCATAGTTTCTAAAGTTTATAGCACACTGACTATAGCGAACTAATAATAGATACTCCCTTTCGTCGCGTCGGTTATATTTATAGGCGCGTGGAGGCTTTCTAGAAAATTCAGATTACGTAACAATACA
>NW_013665703.1:92551-108103 GCF_000517525.1 Limulus polyphemus | reverse complement strand
ACTATAAGCTACACATGTCTTAAAATATAAACTTAATCTAAACAAACGTTGATAATAAAATTAATATATAATAACAAATTCGTTACACAGTGTATCATGTAATCGAATCTTCTTAGACTTATATTAAGCTAAAGAAATTAGATTTGAATGATTTAAATTTTTTTTTCATCTTAGATCCTTCAAAGAGAATATTCACGATAAAAAAAAAAGATTATATTTTATGTCATTATCTTCAACTCTCTTTCAGAAATTCAAGGCGTTACCCTCCACCGAAATATCCTTCATGTCTATAGGAAAAATGACAACGCCTTAAAAACTGACAGCAGAAAGAATTTTCCAATTAGTTAAAATAATATATTATAGATATTAATTTTATTTATTGTCACAAATCTTTGTTTCATCAAATTAAGGATTTAAAATAAAATCTTATAATACATTTTTATGCAATTACAATTTTATGATTTGCGTGTTGGTCTTGTTTTCAGGATCCCCCTATCTCATGAAATCATGTTTCAAGAATATATATGCATGTGCATGGGTCAACAACAAAGCATTCCCACTTTTATTACAAAAGAGTTTTCGATTTTTTCTTGGAATAAAAATATGTAGAAAGTAAAAGCAACCGCATGCAAAAACTTGTACAACTTAACTTTCGTAATCTTCAGAGTTTTATTAAGATTTTCTTTAACTTTTCTATTTAGTATATGCACTTGAATTATGATTATTATTATTATTGAAATAAGATTGACATAAATTAAATTTCTGACTGCCATTTTTTTTATTCTTACTACTATGGTGTTATCGAACAATGACATGCAATTAGAATACCAATGAAGTAAATAGGAAACCCAGATGTTTTCTGGAACTTCCGACGTTGGGAATGCTTGGACTTGCCTATCATCAGTACCTAATATCATACAGCAAATCAAACAAGTCAATCTTCAGACGAAAACGTGTGTGTTCGTCGTGCACCTGCTTGGTTCTGATAAGATAGGTTTATTTAATAATGTACTGACTCTATAGTTAACAACTAAATTGCGTGCACAGCACGAACCATGCACAATATTACTTCTTCGTGTATGGAAACCAGAATAAAATTGAAGTTGTAATTGGAAGCATCACGAAAATATGAAGGTACTATTTTAAGTAATTCGAATGCATTTTACCTAAAACTTTCTATAAATCACAGGATGTATCATTTCATAATTACTTCTTCAAATTTGAAATCAGTAATAATATGACGATCTATCAAATAGCAGTTTGTATGCCGTCTAAACAGCCCATTCTATCGGCAATACTAAAAAACTGGAAGTCTAAAGATATCTTATGGATAAAACTCAAAAACAGGAAGTCCAAAAATATCACATGGATAATACTCAAAAACCGTAAGTCAAAATATCACATTGATAATACTCAAAAACCTGAAATCCAAAAATGCCGCATCGATAAAACACAAAACCGGCAGTCTAAAAATGTCAATGCTGGAACGAAAGGAATTGAAGAACTTAAAAATAAATTATATTCTAATAATCTTGAAGCCACTATTGGAAAATAGAATATGCAAGCTTTCAATATCGTGAAAACAACATCACATAAAGAGTAGTTCACATTGAATAATTACATACAAAAATTTGTTCCACATATAATAATTACTCACAAAGAGTGGTTTCACATAAAATAATTTTCTTTTCTTTCAAATATCCAAGAAAGCTATTACTATTATAAAAATATTGTAAGATAAATTCAATCCGCTTGCAAAAAACATCATTTTCTTATGCTTAAGGGTGTAAATCAAGACACACCGTAGTGTGCCATGCGACCAAAATATACTATCAGATATTTCTAGTGGATGTATTCTACTGGACTCTTACTTCTCTTATCAAACTTCTTACTTTTTTTTCTTCTTCGCACCAAAAGTACTGACACTTTATTTAACAGAAAAACATAGTTAACTTTTATGTATTTTTTTCAAGTTTGGTGCACTGATAGATCTTTTCATTCTACAATTAGGAGTCTCATTTGGTGTAAATATAAGCCCCATGTGCAAAGTTATTCCTCAAAAACCGCTCAAATTTAACGAAAAGTTTTGCGCACGCCTACCCAAAAATGCACGTGAGCTATCGGTTTAACATTTGTACTACAGCTTCGCCTTAGAGTAAAAGTTGACCGTTTTTAGTTTTTTTTGCCATTCAAATTAAGATTTAGAGAAGCAAAACTATAAAGTGAAAGAACGTGCACATACATAAGTATTGGATAGGCCAAACAAACTAGATTAGCAGTTTCTAGCTCAAATTTTCAAAAGAATCAAACTAGTGGACGGTTATCATTGATTATTCATTGCCTACTTTCCAGTACAAATTTACTAAATTTTATGAAATTGCCTTAAATAAAGAGCATTTAACGTTACATGATATTAGCTTACGCAAATTAGCATAAATAATGATGCTTTATACGGCTGTACCGATTGCATTGAGGTGATGACAAGAAACTGTTAATCTAAATTCCATGGCATTCGTATAAAAGAAACTATAACACTGTTTTAGAGAGAAATACTACCACCATATATTTTAAAGAATCTAGTTGGTTCTGTAAAGTATAGGTCTGTTCCGAATAATATGGTTGTGATCCTAAAGCTAATGTTGGTTATTATCGAGTGTCACTTTCTTACTTGCTGTGGTTTATTGATGTGTATTCACAAAAAGTCATGATATCTGTAAAGTATAGATCTGTTCCGAATAATATGGTTGTGATCCTAAAGCTAATGTTGGTTATTATCGAGTGTCACTTTCTTACTTGCTGTGGTTTATTGATGTGTATTGACAAAAAGTCATGATATCTAATCAAAAACACTAGGCTATGTATTTTGTTTTACCTACAATCATGCTCCAAGTTGAACAAAAAACGCGGCCTGACTGACTAATGAATGAATATTTGCTGTAAAATTCTTATCAATGCTATAAGTGTAGCTAACAGTCTGGCCGCCAATTTTGATTTCATTCATTTAAGTCGCACACTGAATCCTTTTTTTTTGGCCGCACCTTTTTTCACAACTAAGGTGTTTTTAATTAGATTGATATAGTAGTACTAATTTCTGTATTAATTTTGATATATCAAATCAAAAGTTATACAATAGATGAATCTTTTAAGAACTTTAAATATTGACAGATTATATTGTAATACGTTATTCTTTGTTACTCAATATTTTCAGGCACAGCACAAACAGTCCACTGTGTAGCTCTGTGTCAAACAACAAACAAACAAACATTTCCTGGTATGTGTTTCAGACATAGTTATCTGGTGCATGGTATTTTTACACGCAATAATAAGATATGCGACCTTTGGGTACGAGACAATTTGAAGACATTTTGGTTTTCAAAATCCTAACATGTCATGTTTCGTACATTATATGTCAGGTTTGGATGGTTACATATCTCTTCCCTTCTATTAAACTACATGAAACAACCATGAAGCAATTTTTGAAAATTTAAAAGTTCTATTCTGCAGCTCGAGAAAACTAACAAGACATGTAAGGGGGTCATTATGACATTTTTTTTTTTTACGTACTGCTGTAAGAAAAGCATCATCAATCACCATGTGGCATAGTCAGCATCAAACGCCACATGTAAGAGCGTAGATAGTATGGTCCTATGGTCAACATTATACATAAGGTAAAATTTAATTCAAATATACTTAACTTTTGAATATATAAAAGTAATAGTAAAATATCTGAGCACTCAACCATTTAAAATTTCTGAAACGTAATATGTTTTCCATTATCGCTTTTGGTTTAAAAAAAGTTTGTTTCTTTACTGAATTTCGCGTAAAGCTACTTGAGAGCTATCTACGCTAGCCGTCCCTAATTTAGAAGTAATAAACAAGAGGAAAGGTAGCTAGTCAACACCACCCACCGCCAGCTCTTGGCCTACTCTATACCAACGGATAGTTGGATTGACCGTCACATTAAAACACCCCCCACGTCTGAAAGGGGGGACATATTCGGTAACGGGGTTCGAATCCGCTTATCTAAGATTGCAAGTTGAGTGTCCTAACTACCAGCCCATTCCAGCTCTCTTTAAAAAAAGAGGTTCAAATATGGATCTCGAAATGTAAGGGAGATACTACTTCTTTTTCAATGCCCCTATCCTTCCCCCAATGGCACAGTGGCATATCTGCGAACTTACAGCGCTAGAAACCGAGTTTCGATACCCGTGGTGGGCAATGCACAGAGAGCCCATTGTGTAGCTTTGCTTAGCTACAAACAAACAAATCTTTTATTTGAAAAACAGAAGTAATTACACAACTCACTCTTTCTTACATTAGTTGTAAAGTTGTGTAGCAAGAAAAAAAAATCTAAAAACTATGTGCTTTAATCTATGACGTATGTTTTATTTTCACAAACACTTATTAACTTTATAGAATAAACATGTATATGCTCTTTAACACAAAAACACTAATGGTACAAATATGTAACATGGGTCTGGAAAGTAATTTCTGAATACGTTTTAACGACCCGACATTTTGTGAGAATCTGAGACAGTTTCGGCGTATTCTGCTGATGCTACTTGCCCTGGACAAACCATATCACTATATTTCCTTCAGATTTGCTCATTTGCTAACTTACTGTTTAGTTAATCGCCTCACTTTTGGTTATTGTTTTCTTTGAATTGTGTAACAATATTATATGCTGGTGTCATGTCTCTTCCAGTTTAATGCAACCAATAAGCGCTCAGCATGACATTGGAAGGCATCAATATGAATGACCATATAGATCTTACTCTCCTTGTAAGAGGTAGAATTACCAATCGATGATTATTAAAGTAGGATTGAAACAAGTTGCACAACGTTTTGCGGATGTAGTTATGCTAGACTCTGCTCTGTTTCAGGATAATTTCTTACATGATACTTTTAAGACTGTGATGGACTACCTTGAATAAAAAACCACAGGATAAATTGAACACTCTGTACATCTACGTCTTATTGCTCTGCGGTATTTAATAAGATAAACCTACCTCTATATAATCTAATACACACTTACCTTTTGTGTACGTGAGTGTTTGTCTATATTCTCGATAGATGTGTTTTATAATTTGCAATACGAACAAGATAGCTGTAATGTAACGTTTGTTACAAAGCGTTGATATAGAGCTGCGTGGAAAGTAAGGGAAGGGGAGTGTTTATTGTATTGTATGCTAGGAGCTCAGTCTCTAGTGGTTAAGCACTTTTCCTAGAAATCTTTCCTCAACTAATACAAGACTATTGTTATGCAGTGTGGCTTAAACAAACTGCAGTTCTTTGGAACGGATTGACTGCTCTTTCTTGTGACTCTTTTCCACCTGTGTAATAATTCGCTTACAAAGATTATTTTCAGTTACAGGCGAGAGTGTGTCTCTTGTCTAAACCTTTTGCCAGCACGTGTGGCAGATATTGCGTAATCTGTTAAAATGCCTTCACTCTAGTGTGGGGACGTTATAATGTGTCGATCAATCCCACTATTCGTTGGTAAAAAGAGTAGCCCAAGAGTTGGCGGTGGGTGGTGATGACTTGCTGCCTTCCCTCTATTCTTTCACTGCTAAATTAGGGACGGCTAGCGCAGATAGCCCTCGTGTAGCTTTGCGCGAAATTGGGTCTATGTGCTCATTTTATTGTTTTATTCTATTTCTACAAAGAACAAAAACACTGCCATTTTTTCCAAAAATGCACATTACCAAGCCATGAAAGAAAAGTATGCGATGTTCCAAGGCTGGAAATTGTTAAGGTTTAGAAGTGTGCTTGGAACAGAAATTCTTTGAACAATTTGCTGGTATATTTTTACAGAAAACGTTTCAATATTTTAATATTTTTTTACAATAATTTATAGCATTTTGTGAAACAGTTAAGACTTAATTTTTGATTACTGTGGTTGAAACAGACTACGTTGTTGAAATACTGGCAATATAAAATAAGTCTCTCAAAGTTCTTCCATTAAAATTAGTTTCGGCTATAAATTGCTATAAGTATGTGGTTTCGTATTACAATTTCCTTTTTGTTATTTTGTTCAAAGCTTGGTTGAAATAATGAAATGTTGGTGACTGTCGTTACTTGAGAATTATTTTCAAATGTCCCCTTCTTTAGATCAGTGTAATGCATGATAGCGAAAAAAATAGGGATAAAACAAACCGGTTAATCATATGGGAAAAAACAATAAAATCCTAGTGCTAGCGAAAGAGTTAGGATTTTATGATTTTTTGTAACGTGATTTAAGTTTAATATGGTCCATGTTACATTTTTATGTTATTATTTATGCCTATTTTGTTACTGGCCTAGCACCCAGACCTTAAACATATGACTGAAATCATTGTAAAGTTGTAGCAATTTGTAACTGTTTTGTATATTAGAAGTTTCTAGATCACCACTTGTGCTTCTCATATATTTTGCAAGCTACGAACACCTTATCTAAACATATAAACTAATTTAGACCTTCTTGTTTATTTTTCAATGACGTTATAATTTTCATCCTTGTTAATATGGTGTAGTTCGAGTTGTTTATTTCACTGCATAATACGTAGAGACCAGATGGTAACAGATTATTGGTTGCATATAAAGTCTATGGTTAATATAGTAGATACATTCGGAGAAGTGGTTTTATGTCATGCGCTACAAGCGTTCCAAAAGCATGCAGTAATGATGTTTTTCATTCAGTTCACTAGCGTTTTGTAAAGTTCAATATTAACGTTAATAAGTTAGGGAATGAAAGATAAGTATAGTCCAGTTGAGTGAATGCGTAATTGTTCTTCCATATATCGCATGCTAATCCGCCTTCGCGATTTTTGTTATGCGTCAAAAGGTTCGTGTTGATAACAAACTAATTAACACTTGGTTAAATGTAAGTGGTCTAAGTTAATAAGGAGAATTGGGGTATTTCCAAGTAAACTGAATTTTGAAACCTTTCTCTTGATATCTTTAAAGATTTGAAAAGTTTTCTGCGATAGTTGATTGTTTCAATGATAATTTATTTCCTGTTCTTATGATTAAAATTAATGCTTGCACTAAATCAAATTTGCAGAGTTTATACCTTATTTAATTTCACCAAAGGAAAGCTTGAAATATATTTGAAATAATAATAAAAAATATTTAACTACAAATAAAATATCTGTATTTGCCACCTTGTTTTTTTTTATTAATCAGATTTTTCATCATATCTTCTCACAGCTAAAAATTAGGATAGAATGATAAATAGATTTAATTATAGATGTCACTTTAATGACGCACACTTGATGATTCTTGGTGAATTTCAATGTAAAATTGTTTTCTTTGCGTCTTAATTTTTTTTTCTACAATGATATTCTAATTGAAGTATGCAGCAGTCCCTTGGTCCAATCTTTATTATAAGGATGTTGATCACGTTTCTTTAATACTTTCTGTATGTTATAATCTAATTTGGATTTAGTTTACTCCCTTTTCTACCAAGTACGATGAACATAATTGGGTAAAGTCCAATAAGTACCTAGCTAATAAAGGAGCTTAAATTTAATATGTAAACGGCATGTAAGCTAATTATTTATGTAGAGAGTACTGCAATATTGATATTCAGATTCTATTATAACAACAACTTCACTTATCTTATAACACAGGACATCATATTGGCTTGCTTATTTAACATACTATGGAATTTATGATACATAAATACATACATATATGTATATATATATATGTATGTAACTGTGTAAGTTCATGAAATATCTGAAGTTCAATTTGTTCCTTGGATATTCTGAGATAGTTATTAACTGTAACAGAAAAGTTTTCTGAGCGTCAAAGTCATGAAATTTAAGCAAACTCGTGCTGGAAAATTCGATCTTTTTTATCCTATGCAACATTCCAATAACAATTTCAAATACAGCACGTTATAAATAATCAGATATATTTCATACACTTCTCACTAGATGTAAATTGAAGATAAGAAACGAATACTAAAAGTCCACACACAAATTTCGTAGTTTGAGTGAATATATTTTAAGTCATCTAAAGTTTGCAGATTGCTATAAAAATGTTTTTATTAATCTTGATTTCAAAGCTTTTTTCTTTCACTGCAATCAGAGAACCATCTCTTCATATAAGAATGATGAATGCCGACTATTTGAAATTGAATAAATAATTCATTGAAACATGAAATATAATTTTTTTCCGCAAGAGTTTTCTTTTTCAAATCAATTTATCATGCAAAACTGCTTGAAATTCATGGAAGCTATTGTTTTGTTTAAGATACTTCTATGATTTTCCAAGGACGATCTTGATTACCAGTATTCAGTGCTAGTTATCTCACACTTTAATATTAGACATATGTATGAAAAACGCATTGACATAAAGTTATTGTGTGTCTAAAACGTGCCCTTCCAGTGACTTAACGGTAAGCCTGAGGGCTTATAACGCTAAAAAACATATTTCGATACCCGCGATGGACAGAATAAAAATAGCCCGTTTTGTAGCTTTGTGCTTAACAACAAACAATTTAAAATTTCGTGCCGTTTTTACAGAGCAGACATACATTATAAAATATATTTCTCGTCCAACTATACGGCCCTTATGACAAAGGGTGGTATTCCCTGTCCAATTTATACGGCCCTTAAACATAGGTTGATCATCTATTTTGTGGTAAGTCGTCTCCGAACAAAATCAAAAGTAAAGCACAATAGCAGTTTACTAAAATTAAACACTAGTAAGAAAAATACTGTTCTTAGAAAAACAGTTACACGGTAACTGAAAGAGTCCTCACAACTGTCAAACTGAGAAAGAGTTATTGATAATACGAAACCTTTAACTGAATTAACGTGAATATTGAAGAAATAATATTTGCGTTCTCCAACTGTATAACTTATTATTCTTCTGTTATCCCTCTGGGTTTACTTTAATGCTTGTGCCGTTCGTGATTGACTTTAAATTTATCTATAACCTTTTCCAGCTATTTCATCTCTCAAAAACAAAACAATCTATAAACTATAACTGCGTGTCTTTTTTTAGTACTGATGTTTCAGTGATTTAGTTATGTTTCTCTTTACACACAGGAAGTCTACGTATTATGCTGTTGGCTTGAAAATGTCATAGTGCCGTGTGTTGTTATTCGATGGCAAATAAATTTTGCCTAAGAGGTAGGTGAAACTTATAAAAGTTACAACGGCATTTTATAAGATGAAGCTTAAGTGAGATGACTGTAAAATACTTAAAAGAGATTTACCCCAATGACACATGTTATTTTTGAACAGTATTCTTCCTCTTCATCCAATACTATATTTACTTTCATCTTTTCTTGATTAAGATATGTCTTGATTTATAGTATCGATGTGAAACCTACTTTCATACCCAAACTTTTAATTAATGGTATTAATCTCTAAGGGATTTTTTTATAAAATTTCCTTGCAACATTCGTGTTTGAATCAATATATAACATTAACCTTATAGTATTCAAACACGCCTTTAGTGACTCCATTACTACCATAATATCAATGTTCAATTTTTGTGGCCGGAAGAAGTAACGTGCTAGTATGTTATTAAAATAAAATGTATATCCTCTACTAGGTTTTAAATAATACTCTATACAAAAAGTTGTTAAATTCCAGACTAGTTTCTCAATGAAGTAAACTAGTTATTTTTTTATATGTCAACTAGTCTCGATTGATAATAACGTATTGTTAATTTAAGAGGCCAACATTAAAGAGCGAATGCAACATTTCTTCACCATGCAATTGCAACATGGCCAATTTTTACACCAGTAAAGTCTTGAAAAACACGGGAAAATCTAAAACTGTCTGTATTACTGCTTGGGACCTGCAAGAAGGTATATTTGTATCCAATCGCATATAAGTTAGTTGACATACACATGAATAGTTCACGAAAACCCCCAAATATACTTTCTTCGCTGAAAAATTGAACAAAAGACAAAAGTTCCAAAATTGTCTATATTTATGTTTGGGGCCTGGAAATAATATCTTTGTACTAAATCTCACGAGTAATTGCCCCCAAATTATGCTTTTTGGTGAGCTCTAATCAAAATGGGCTAATCCAACTTTCTATAAGCAAATATGTTGGGCGCAAAATAATTATTATTTGTGCCAATTTTCATTTTGATTGTGCCCCCTAGTGGCACAGCGGTATGTCTGCGGACTCACAACGCAATAATTCAGGTTTCGATACCCGTGGTGGGCAGAGCACAGATCGCCAATTGTGTATCTTTGTGCTTAATTACAAACAAAACAAACATTTTGATTGCTGTAAGTATTGACAGCACAGGAGCCCAAAATATACATTTTTGAGTTGTTTGACTTTTTACCCCATAAAATCCTTTAAAAGGCCTAAATAAAAAATTGAAAGGGTCTCTGGGTGTATTGGACCAAAGTATAACCAAGTTTCAAGTTAATCCGACGAAAAATGTAAAAATGGCGGTCGCTTGAAAAGAGTTTGAAAGCAGAAGAAACATTAGAAAAACAGTACGTCTCTTTCTGCAGAGACACAAATATATATTCATAATATATCTAAATAACACGCAATTATTTTAACATTTGGTTTTATAAAAGTTCGTTTATCGCATCTGTTTATTGTCAAGATCAGCAACTAAATACTGTAGATTTTATTATACCAGTTACTAATTTCGAATATAATTATCACAAAGATAAAACACCAAGTTGAAACAGAGAATTATGGGTTTGTTAAACGTCAATATTTTAACGATAAAAACAACTTCAGAATTAACATTAACAGTAAAAAAAAATGTGTGTTTTACTTGTTTTGATTTTAATTTTATAAAGAGTTTAATGGTCAATTCCTGACGTCACGGTGCTTTAGCAACGAGATAAATGGATCTTTAACAAGAAGCTTGGATACTAGTCGAACTTTGCTATAATAACTTTCATATTGACGTCAGAGTTAAATTATTCAGTATGATTTTCTGATTTTATAAAGTTGAAAAAAAAAAGATTTGATTAAATGGAGGCAACTTATTCTTATAGCTTGATTAGTTTTGTTAGAACTTTAAACTTAAATTGGTATAGGCAGTGTGGTTCTCTAATATTGTGTAGTTTGTTGAACTCATCAAGATAATTTATTTCTTCAAAAAATTTGGTGTTCAGACCCTTTGCGGTTTCATTAAAAGTTTTATCTTGCGGCTTTCTGATATAAACGCGAGGTTCTCTAATCCCTTGCAATTTGCTCAAACCCTTAAGGTTCGGGTATATTGTAGGATGTACGGTTCTCTGAACCCGCTACGTTTGGCAAGAACTTCAAGGTTTGATCAATGCAAATAGTGTGGTTTTCAGATTTTTTAAAAATCTGATATCATGTTAAAAATGTACCTATCTATGGTAGCAATGTGTTTCTCAAATCCTGTGTTGTTTGGTGGTTAAGTACAAGTAGCTGTTACTCTGGCTCTAACACTGCGTTTGGTAATTTAACGCAGGTAGCTGATACTCTGACCTTTAGCCACATGTTGTTTGGTAGTTTAGTGCAGGTACTGCTGGTATTTTGACCTCTAACCCTGTACTGTTTGGTGGTTTAATGCAGGTAACTGGTACTCTGACCTTTAACCCCTTGTTGTTTGGTGCTTTATTGCAGGTAGCTGGTAGTCTGACCTTTAACTCAATGTTGTTTGGTGGTCCAATGCAGGTAATGGTACTCTAGCCTCTAACTCAGTGTTATTTTGTGGTTTAGTGCAACAGAATGTACTCTGACTTCTAGCCCCATGGTAGCTGGTACTCTGACCTTAAGTAATAACCGAAATTAAGAATAGTATATAAATGTTTTTCACATCTACACAATAACTCTGCCCGGTGAGAACATCCTTTGATCGAAGTGGCTGTCATCCATTAACATGTTACCCTGGGTGACGCCTCAGATCGGTATTGAGCGTAAGACGTCACCGAGTGTATACCGACAGAAGCGGTGATCTTGGAGCAACATCAAGGTGGGTGAAGATACGCTGGCACTTATCAGTTAAAGTTGGCATGTGTAACAACTTCTTTAGTTTTTCATTCATCAACTTATTTTTGTCACCCAACTTTCTTCATTAAGGATCAGAGGTTAGTATGTTTACGTAATCATTAAGTGAGTTCAGTTATGTTATAATGTTTATTTATTCATTAAGTGAGTTCAGTTGTGTTAGTATGTTTACGTATTCATTAAATTAGTTCAGTCGTTAGTTTTGTGTCAAAACGCTAGTTTCCAAAGTCAAATTGTCTTTGTTACGTTAATCTCAGCATTTTGCTGTAAACCTTTTGTTGTAGCATCCCCATTAATGTCTCGATATTTTGCAGCAAACCTTTTGTTATAGCATCCCCATTAATGTCTCGATATTTTGCAGTAAACCTTTTGTTGTAGCATCCCCATTAATGTCTCGATATTTTGCAGTAAATCTTTTGTTGTAGCATCCCTATTAATGTCTCGATATTTTGCAGTAAATCTTTTATTGTAGCATCCCCATTAATGTATCGATATTTATAGTAAGCTACTGCTCTAAAAAACATTATTGTGTCAGTTCTTATTAAGCTACAAATAAGAAACATGTAATTGTTGTTATTGTAGAACTGTTCTAAATATTATAAAATAATGTTAACCGCTATACAAGAAAAGTGACCGGCAGATCTCTGTGTAAATAACTGTTATACACATACTTATATTTACTAACCCTAGGATTTGGGGTTATTTTATCTCATATGATCGCAACAGAAGATGTATCCGGGACTGCTGTAAAACTTATAATGTGGCTTTTTTTACGATTAAGTTTATTTGTTTTATTATGTTAAGTTTCACATAAAAGTACACCAGGGGCATCAGCGCTAGTCGTTCCTAATTTTAGAAGTCATAGACTAGAGGGAAGTCATTACCATCCACCGCCAATTTCTGGGCTACTCTAATCGAATAGTGGGCGTCTCCCTTATAACACACACACACACACACACACTGTGTGGAGTGCGATATTCTTTTAATGTAACGGGACGCGAGCCACGAAACCCGAGTTTCACAATCCGACACTAACAACTGGATAGAGTTCGACCCTTTAAGATCAAGATTCCTTGAAACGTTTGAAGTTTCTAGAAAATATTCTTCTAATTTAGTTTTGTAGCTTCGTGCTTAATAACAAACAAATCGAGGTTCTGTGTCCTGCGCTCCTTTAAGGCTAAATATAATATTGCGCCTTTCACTTTGGGACTGTGCGTGCTTAAGCTTACAATGACATCTTACAGAAAGAAAATACACAAAACTGGTTTTATTATATAATGTAGTAGAAACGTTGTCACTAACTGTCTGCACTGATCAAATTTCACGTTATTCTCAATAAGGTTATGTAATATCTAGCCTTGTATTTAATTTTGTTTACAAAGATTATCAAACATATTATATTTAAAGTGCCGATTTTAAAAATGTTTTTGACATGATAAATGAGATATGACGATCCGTTAAAGTTCTGATGTATGAATATCTTTAAATGGACACAACTATTATGACCATACTAAGAAAGCTGACATATTGTTAGCTTTTTGGACATTGACAATTATAGTGATTTTTTTTTAAGTTTGACATAATGTTAGATTATTTGGCTCCGTTAGCTAGAGTGATCATATGCCACTGAGAGTTACAGTTACCGTAACAAAGTAGTTACCATATGTTCCACTTATTTGACTGTGA
Organism: Limulus polyphemus; assembly: GCF_000517525.1. Taxonomy (NCBI): domain Eukaryota; kingdom Metazoa; phylum Arthropoda; class Merostomata; order Xiphosura; family Limulidae; genus Limulus; species Limulus polyphemus. Next base: position 94,456 of record NW_013665703.1, on the reverse strand, counting down.
GACTGGAAACAGTTTCGTACACTCTACATATTTCGATGTCTTACTGCGTCATCATCAGGAGTAAGAAGGTTGAACATATCTTATCTTTGTACAGTAAAATTAAGTAACTTAATTTCTTATTGTATTTTGAGACTGAGACAGTCTCATTTTACATTTATTGTGTACTCTTAAACGTTGGCTTTATTTCTTTAATACATCTGTGTAAAAACTTACACAAGTGTTGTCCTAATCTTAATAATAGATTATTTGATATTGACGATCCTTGTGGTCGTATTAAAATTGTCTTTATCGTAGCTTATTGACAATTCTTATGATCGTAATAAAAGTGTTATATTCTTAACTTATTTAACATTGACGATTGATATGATTGTATTTGTCATTATCTTAGCTTCTTTGAAGATTCTTGTGATCGTATTGAAATTGTTATGTTCTTAGCTTATTTGATAACGACGATTGTTGTGATCGTATTACAAATGTTATATTTTAACTTACTCGGCATTGACGGTTCTTGTGATCGTATTAAAATTGTTATATTCTTAGCTTATTTAACAATGACGATTTTTTAATTAAAAATTGTCACATTATTGGGTTATTTGAAATGGACTATTATCATAGTGAACCAAATTAAAAATTGGACGTATGTTTGTTTCATTTGACACTGATTATTATAATGAGTTTATTAAAATTTGGCATTTTCTTAGCATATTTGACACTTGAGATTATACTAACTGAACTTAAGAAACTGAAGCATACCTTGACTTGTAAACTCTCATTTAGTGGATTTGAGATTATCATTATTAACGTTATTGTTATAAGAATAATATAAAAATTATGTTTCAGAAAAACCTTTGAGAAAGCCTTAGAACAAGTAATTTTTAAAATAGTTACACATTTACACACTATTAACTTAATTTACCTTTTATCCTATTCTTTTTATACCATCCTTACTCCCCTCTACCCTACCCACTTGCAGGAGTGACATTTATTATTTATATAAGTTTAATGATGAAGCAACGCCCTTAAGATATGTACCTTTTGCTTAATAACAGCCGAAAGCCACATCATACATTCATGTCATTTTGGTGTATTCTTGTGGTTTTGACTACATCTGCTCAATTAAATTAGCATGACATCATCAGCAACAACAACAAAATGCTTTCAATTGTTTAATTGTCATGGAAATGAGAAAGTAAGTGCACCCTGAGTAAAAATAGTGTGAAGTCATAAATTATTTCACCCTAAACTCAGTGATTTCTTGTTGTTGCTTTCAGTGTAACAACAACACATAGAAATTATCTTGTTTGTATTCTAACTACATACGTAAAGGAATAAAACTTACTTTTGTTTTTCACACTCCGATTAAACGAGAGCGCAGAACACCATGGAAGCCAGCTATTATGTTGTGTGTTTCACCAGGTTGGTCGGGCGTGGACTACTGGTTATAGTTCGCGTCCCGTTACCGCTAAAAAAATCGCTCTCTGCAGTTTGGGGCAGTGGACGCGTTATAAGAGTAGCCCAATAGTAGGCAGTGGGTGCTGTTGTCTAGCTGCCTTCCCTATAGCCTATCAGCTAAAAATTAGACACTGCTAGCGCAGATACGTGTGAAACTGTGCGTGAATATCTGAAACAATCAAACATTTTTCGTCGTGAGTGATACAGTCATTTACGTTTCAGTTTTCTAAAATATTTATTTAAGACTTTTAAATAGTTCAAGGAATAAATGTAGTACAGGAGTTAATTTTCGATACGCCATTTGAGAGGACCTCATTTCGTATATGTTTGAACAATTTCAATTATTCAAAAATTCACATTAGATTCCATTTTTACATTAACGAAAATTTAATTTTGGTGGAATTTTCCGCAATAAACTATCTGTACTCTGACCCCCTGGCCGGCATGGCCAGG
>NW_013665703.1:73654-91905 GCF_000517525.1 Limulus polyphemus | reverse complement strand
CGCAGATAGCCTCGTGTAGCTTTGTCGCGAAAGTCAAAACAAACAAACTGTCCACCTTGGGAAGTAGAATCCTACCAGGGGGACAAATTAATTTTTACTTAATTTTATGTGTACGTAATCGCAGCCAAACTTCAAAGCCATCAAGAATATTTCACTGGTTATGTACAACCATACGCATTTGTTGTAATATCAGATAACTTACATTAATGTAAAAACATGGGTTTCAGTTTGTCAATATCATCTTTAGTCGAGCCAGACCAATAATACAATTGAAGCAGACAGGACAGTGTGGGAAATGAACCTTAACGTTATGTGTTCATTTGGGTAATATTTTGCAAGTTAGGATTTGTTTGTTTTGAATTTCGCGCAAAGCTACACGAGGGCTATCTGCGCTAGCCGTCCTTAATTTAGCAGTGTAAAACTAGAGGGAGGGCAGCTAGTCATCACCACCCACCGCCAACTCTTGGGCTACTCTTTTACCAACGAATAGTGGGATTGACCGTCACATTATAACGCCCCCACGGCTGAAAGGGCGAGCATGTTTGGTGTGACGGGGATTCCAACCCGCGACCCTCAGATTGCGAGTCGAGTGCCTTAACCACCGGGCGCAAGTTAGGAATAATCTGTTTTTTTCCACAGCATAATTAATACAAATTACAGACTGTGAAAAATGTATAACGACAATACATTTGATTGTTTGTTTGTTGAATTTCTCACAAAGCTACTCGAGGGCTATCTTTGATAGTTCGACATTTTTTGCTGATTGACTAGAGGGTAAGCAGATAGACAAAAGAACTAACACGCAACTATTGGGTTACTCTTTACCAACGAATGGTAGGATTGACCGTCACATTATAATACTGAAAACGGTTGAAAGGGCGAGCATATTCGGAGACAGGTTTCAATCTCGTGACCTGCAAATTACGGGTCAAACATCTTGACCGTAAGCCATACCAGGCCCTCAAGTACATTTGAAAACATGAAATCTTATTCAATTAATACAATATTCATTACGACATACAGTGGTAATGCATAGTTTATCTTAAACAAATGTTTTTTATTTGGTTTTTCTGTCATCACAAATGCTATGTTGGGTTTAATCACGTATTGTGAGAATTACAAGTGCTATGTTGGGTTTAATCACGTATTGTGAGAATGTATGATTATTCAGATGCTGATTTTACTCCCTAGTAATCGTCCATGTAACAAAATTAAACGTATTTTGTGTACACAATGAACGATGTAAAATTATTCATACAGTCATTTTATCTCAATTTCGTAAGGTATTACGTAAATATGTACAAAACGAGATATGACTTTATAATGACAGTTATTTTAAAGAACGATGTTCCAAGTCCGGTATTACTCCTGGAATTAGCTCCCTATTGTCGATGGCCTTGATTATATACTATTGGATGACACTGCGATTTCCACTACTATCAATACAACAAGCTTCTGCGAAGGATAGCGAGTTCAGTCTTGAAATATTTTTCAACTAGACGTGGCCACGTTTAAGTAGACCACAAAAGTCCATCGGAGCTGCATCAGGGGATTTGACAGGTATAATGTAGATTGGTTTGCTGTGATTCCAGCCTGATCGGTTATCTTTCTCATGAAAACAGCCGTTGATTTCCAAGAGTGAGGAGAGTTTTTGTGAGCCTTATGGCCTTTAGCAACTACAAATATTACACACATTATCAAGTTGATCTTGTGTTGCCTTTACGGATGACAACGTGTTATATCCCTAAGCAGCAGTGACACCCCATGACACTCTTTGGATGAAAGAGAGAAGAGTATTTTTTATTATCATTAATCGATGCTCTTTCTCAATCACCGCTGATGTGGCGTTCATGAATAAATATTTATTTATAACAAAAAATAAATAGCTAAGTAGCTATGAGAAATAAAGTAATGATCCGCTGGCGTAGTCGTTAGGTGCTAGCGACGCAAGCGTTCAGTCCAGTGTTTGTTACTACATTACTGTTTGGAGTCGCTTCCTTTAACAACAAATAATGGCGAAACATAGCTTACTTTTAAAACCATTTTAAAGTAGGTTTTACATTTTCAACAATCAAATGTTGCAAGTTTGTTCACTATTTTTTTTCCTTACATTCACACTACCAATAAAAAGAATACTTCCAGCAATATTTTTTCTATTCTTGGACAAATATTGGAGGTACATTGGAGATACAGAAATTTTTTGAAAAACTTTACGTAGCTATAGAATGAAAAGTAGGCATAGCTGGTGAATGAAAGCTGTTCTAGAGATGCATAAAATTCACATAAAACAAAACATTTGCCATTTTTAATTCTGGAGAAGAATAACAAGCATACTACGTAAACAGGAAAGACTACAGTAGTTCTGTTTTTTTCTTTTCCCTTTTTATTTTGGCTACAAAACTACCGATTTGTTTCATATCTGAAATGCTTACATTCCGTGGGTGAAATTCAACATTTATATTGTAAATATAGATATTTAATACAAAAAATTATGCTTAAGTTCTCTTGATTAACTTATTTTCTTTCATTTTCTCACTGTTTAAATCGTAAAACAAAGTTTTTTCGTAATTCTTTAACTATAACGTACCTTAAAGGTTTAACTAGCAGTTGATCTTATTCTTTAAACATTTTTAGGGCAACTACACAAATATAATAATCACACCCGAGAACAGGTTAATACTTTTAAAATTATTTTTACCTACTCAACATATTACTTGTTTGGATCTAAAGTATTATAACCGCAGGCTTAATCCTAAATTTAATGCTTTGCCTTTTTAAACTATTAAAACACCAGATTTCTCCTGGATGGATCCATAACTGTGTTGGTTGCATAGTTTCTAATAACATACGAGTTACACAAAAAATTTAAACAAAAATACCATTAATATTTCAGTTAATCCCAGTGATTAATACTAGTCCTACATGTATTTTCCGTACAAAAATGAATGATTTCATCCAATTATTTTGGTAATTTTTTTTTTTTTAGACTGAGTGTTGCAACATGCAACAAAACACAAAATTATGCAGTATTACACAATGTGTGTACTCAACCGGTAATGAATGTATAAAAACAAGTCAACACTTTGAGAGTTAATGTGCGGACTCTAGCGGAAATGAACGTATAAAAACAAGACAACACTTTGACGGTTATTGTGTGAACTCTAGAGGAAATGAACGTATAAAAACAAGTCAGAACATTAAGGGTTAATGTTAATGTTTACAATGATATTGTATAATGAATTCACAAATTATTATATACACGTATTAAAAAGGTTAAAACCCTTCGGAATTCAGAAACACATTTCTTTGTTTAATAAACTTTTTTTCCTTGTTTATGATTTAAAAAATACGAATATTACATTAAAACAACAAAGAAAGAACACTAACTTTACCAATATTACTGTCTATATACTTCTTGAAAATTTTATTTTTTTAAACTGTAAAATTCATCAGGGTCCGCTATGTATCAATAGTCATCAAAACTTTGAAAAAAAGTGCTATTTTACAATCGAAAGCCTCTGGGTGGAGATTCTATTGTTATATATATTTTTATGTAACAACTAAAATATGCTAAATCTCTTCAATAGATTTCATATTTTTGTAATGTTGGAAGAGTCACATTAGCGTCAGTACATCCTCTGGCATGGGCAGGTGGTTAAGGCGATTGACTCGCAATCCGAGGGTCGCGGGTTCGAATCCCTATACCACCAAACATGCTCGCCCTTTCAGCCGTGAGGGCGTTATAATGTAACAATCAATCTCATTATTCGTTGGTAAAAGTGTAGCCTAAGAATTGGCGGTGGGTGGTGATGACTAGCTGCCTTCCCTCTAGTCTTTCACTGCTAAATTAGGGACGGCTATCGCAGATAACTCTCGTGTAGCTTTGCGCGAAATTCAAATAAACATCCATCAGTATTTACTATGCGCTAAATTGTGTTCAAAAGATAAGAGTAAGTTCATGGAAGCATTTTCTTTTTGCGGGAACTCAAAAGTAGAAAATGAACTGAAGGTTGCTAGCTTTTTTTTAATTTTTTTCATTTACAGCGGTATATGAATGACCATTTGAAGTCAGCCCAAATCGAGCTATTGTGAGACATCACTTTATAGCTTCTCTTGGTGATCTGAGCGGTTCACAATTTGCTATCTGTGAAATAAAAAATAAAAAAATCTATCTGCAAAAAGCCAAGTTCGTAGTGTTAGAGATTACTAACATATGAATATCAAATATTTGACTAAGTTTTTATTAGCGATGCTTCTGAGGATAAAAGATAATATGGTAATAATAAACAAACAATGTTTCTTTGTTTCGTTCGTATTACAAACTCTCACAGGGAGGTCAATTCTTATATTATTTTATAATACCATCCTATAATGCTTGAAATAGAACTGATAATCTTAAAGTTTTTCAACCAGTTATGGTTTAAATACAACTCTTGGTTTTTTAGATGTAAACGGGAAATATAAAAGTGTAATTTAAACATGTTCAATAACACTGTTGTTTATAACAGAGAATAATCCTTCTTATTCAGTGCTTTCTGTTGTTTAAAAGTTACATTAAAAGTACGGATAACAAGCTCGAGTTTCCTATTAAGTTTTAACTTCCAGAAGTGGGTGTTATCTTAGCCGAATCTCTTGCACGAGTGAAACAGTATGGCCGCATTTGTGTATTGTTTTTAACGCGAATTTTTCACTGATTTGTCGTGTCTTCAAGTCTGATAATTAGTTCTTTGAGAAATATGTTTAGAGATATATTTATACTTTTTGAGATTTTGTTTCTCCTTATTCTCGTGAAACCTTTTGTGGACTGTTGAAAATAGAACGTCAGATATAGGAGCCTGTACTCTCATTAACATTAACAATTAACTTTCTTGACTCATGAAAATTGGAAAAGGCAAATTACAAGATAGAAATATAAAGTGTTTGGTTCAATAGTTCTATAGTACATTATGCTATATCAGAATAGATGTTTAATCATTTAAAATCAGAATGTATGTAAACATTATAATCTGTGATGTATTTGATGCAAATGAGGGACCCCAGGAAATAAATGTTGCCAATATTATCTTTTTTTTTAAAGTGCACACAGTGTAACAGAATCAAATGAGAACGAAAAATTCATTAAACCGAAGTTACTTTGAAAATGAGAAAACTGACGTCGACAATGTTTTTGTATTCCGATTTATAGTTTTCTTTTTTTACGTTTTTTTATGGACCGGTACAAAGAAACAAGTATAATTTATTTATCTTGCATATCCTTGTAAAACTGAGTGCAGATGAATATATTTTATGGAGGTTTTATCAAAAGTTAGACCTGGCCTTAAAGTTAAAACACACGATAGTACAGGTCCAAATAATGTCTTGTATTCCATGAAATTCTATTCCCTTACTTTATATTTTGTTTTATAAATTTGTTCAGTCACTTAATGTAATATTTTTTGTTAATTAAAATGTTAAAATTTATGTGGAATATTAATCTGTTTGTGGTTATTAAATGAAAAGTAATTCAAGACATCAATATATCATAAATGTTTAGTATGTTTGTAGATGGAGGATACTAAAACACAAATAAATATATCATAAATGTTTAGTATGTGTGTAGATAGAGGATACTAAAACACAAATAAATATATCATAAATGTTTAGTATGTGTGCAGATGGAGGATACTAAAACACAAATAAATATATTATAAATGTTTAGTATGTGTGTAGATGGAGGATACTAAAACACAAATAAATATATCATAAATGTTTAGTATGTGTGCAGATGGAGGATACTAAAACACAAATAAATATATCATAAATGTTTAGTATGTGTGTAGATAGAGGATACTAAAACACAAATAAGTATATCATAAATGTTTGCCCACCAGTGGCGCAGCGCTAGAATCCGGGTTTCAATACCCGTGGTGGGAACAGTACAGATAGCCCATTGTGTAGCTTTGTGCTTAACTACAAATAAACATAAATGTTTAGTATGTGTCTAGATAGCGGTTACTAAAACTTGTATAAATACATTTTAAATATTTAGTACGTGTGTAGATAGAGAATATTAAACAATGTTTTCAATACTACAACACGAATAAGTATAATATTAATTATTAACTTTCAGTTGAAATAAGTGTAATAAGAATTATTATAACTTAGAATGCACTAGCATGATAAACTTGAAAACACGACGTTTGCAATCTTGTTTACTAATTGCCAGCTATATTCTTGAGTGTATTTATTATCTCATACTGATTTATCTACTGTTTTAAAGCTTTGATTGCACTTGAATTGAATAATCATTTGCAAAATATTTTTCCAGTCGTTACACCATTTACATTATCAAAGTATATGCTTGTTTCTGTTTTGAATTTCGCACAAAACTACACCAGGGCTATCTGCGCTAGCCTTCTATAATTTAGCAGTGAAAAACTAGAGGGAAGGCAGCTAGTCATCATCACCCACCGCCAACTTTTAGGCTACTCTTTTACCAACAAATTGAACGTCACATTATAACGCGCCCACGGCTGAACGGGCGAGGATGTTTGGTGGGACGGGGATTCGAACCCGCGACCCTCAGATTGCGAGTCAAGCGCCCTAACCACCTGGCCTTGCCGGGCCCAAGTATATACTAAATGGTTCTATTTGTGCTGATTATTAAAGAAATGAAGTAAAGTAAATATTCTCCAAAGAAACGACATAAATTTAATTGCCAAGGAAATGACGTAATGTTTTCAAGCTATGGTTAGACCCAAAAACAATCGAGAATTAATAAAATATACTTGCGAATTTTTAAGGTAGCTAAGAAAATCAAGACATTGAAAAATACACATTTGAAACAAATAAATATATAAAACACTTGACCCGCATATGTGAGCGAAAAATATAATACTCTCGTTGATTTCCTGAGGAAAATGCCCCTCAGTGGCACAGCGGTATGTCTGCGGACTTACAACGCTAGAAACCTGGTTTCAATACCCGTGGTGGGCAGAGCACAGATAGCCCATTGTGTAGCTTTGTGCATAAATTCAAAACAAACAAAGAAACAAACAATCCTAAGGGAAAAACCAAATCACGGAGCCTTATAGATCCAAGTTACACTGGTGTAATATAGATCCAAGCTACACTGGTGCAACATAGATCCAAGCTACACTGGTGCAACATAGATCCAAGCTACACTGGTAAAACAACATACTCTTCTTTAACGAATAGAACATCTGCTTAGTTTGATCGAATAACTTTATACTTAGACACTTAAGCTACATAAACGTTACTATACAGTTAGAAAAATAGTGAGAAGATAAGCCACTTTTAGCCAATAATTAACAGAAAAATAGCAAGTGTATAGAATTTTTTGTTTGTTTGTTTTAGCTCACAACTACAAAACGTTTTCCCTGAGCTCTTTTCATCACCAGGAATCGAATTCCGTATTTTAGATGTGAAAGGTAGGAACTTACTGGTAACCACTGGGGAACGGTGTAAAACTAAGCTTGAAGGCTATTATTATTATTAATTATTTTGGTCAGTGCACTCCGTTGTTGTTACTACATGTGCCCCACGTGACCGAAGTAGGAAAAAGCATGTACTTGGGTAGATGCACATTTATTAGGATAAGAATACTCCTAGAAATTTACCACGTTTTGAGTAAACCACACGATCAATAACATCAAATAAAGAGAAATAACTATCCGATTTCTCGTCCTAGGTATGTGCAAACTGTACTCTTAACATAATATTCAAATTGAAGATAAACTATACTTAAAAAGAGTCTTTCCATCAGATTCTGTAACACAAGTAAAAATTAACATGAATGCTTTACTGACATTATTGACACGTACGACACTTCGAAACTTTTATCAGCTCTTGCATTTATTTGAAATTCCTAATAATTAAAACATCTGATGGTTTTGGAAGAACGGTTTAGTCGGGTCCACTCAGGTGTCGTTTAAGTGCAAAGAAGTTCACAGTTTAAAGCAATTGGTCAAGAGTATAATATGCAAAGACTTTATTGTTACTAATTTCTCTTACGATTTTTCTCTGGATTTTAAGGTGAAAAGGTTATATAAAACAAAGGATTAAACGGCTGAGACAATCGTACAATTTTCGAAGCTGTTTTTAACTCACGTCATAAGATACATTGAATCTGCAAAAATCAACCTGAGATTATGCATTAAAATCATCCCAAACTAATATGAAATCATTGACACCTGTATGTTATTGATCGCTCAGGTAAATCGTTATAAGGTCTGTATACCTTTACACCTGTAGTAAAAGATTAAGGAATCGGTGTTACATAGGTTACTATGGTAACAAATCGTGTAAAGTTCCCTTAGTTACTTACACTAACAACTCGAAAATCGTTTTGTCTGTCGTCGAAAAGCAAGTAATGCGAGAGAAAGAAACAATATGTATGAGGAAAGAGAACAAGGTTTGTAGCTGACACTATAGCATTACTTTATACAAGTAAATTATTGCAACGAAATGACCTCACAGAAACTTTGAGTTTACTCCACAATTTTTAAACCGTACTAATGATGAGGATTAGTTTGTGTATCAATTCTTAATGTAAAGCTTGACAAGCTGACTGCCCTGGTGATAACGTATGTGAATCTTACGGCAAAGCCGGTTCTCCAATCTGGAAATATGTGTATTTACACAGCATAACTGATCATGCTTCGCGTCATTTTGTAATTATTTTACATCTACACCACTAGTAAGATGCTAAAACACGGGTTTTCACCACATTAAAACTACAGTTTCATCACAGTATTTAAAGTGTCCTATTATCTTATTTGTACACATTTCCAGGCTGACTTTTACTTATTTTAAATCTACACCACTAGTAAGTAAAACTGCAGTTTCACCACAGTATTTAAAGTGTCCTATTATCTTATTTGTACACATTTCCAGGTTGACTTTTACTTATTTTAAATCTACACCACTAGTAAGTAAAACTGCAGTTTCACCACAGTATTTAATATGTTTCATTATCTTATTTGTACACATTTCCAGGTTGACTTTTAATAATTTTACATATCTTATTAAAAACAAAATTGTTTGTTAGATTATATTTTCTTAGCTAGCTACAGCAAGGATATCTGCGCATAGCCATCCCTGATTTTGCGTCTACACATTAGAGACATAACAGGTAGTCAACAGCACCAACCGCTAACTCTTAGGCTACTTTAGTATAACCGAATAGTAGGATTTGACCGACTTCCTTATAACGACCCACAGCCCCAAAGTGCGGAACACATTTTTGCGGCAATGTAATTCTAACCAAAAGTTCACACCCGACTCTTAAGAATATATTGTCAGTTCTCTAGTGTCTCAGCAGTAATCTTCAAGTCTTATAACGCTAAAATCCGAGGTTCATTCCATGAGGTGGGCATAGTATAGATAGCTCTTTGTGCAGCGTTGCACTTAAGCAGATAAAGAAAAACAGTTATGGTGCAAATATCCTCTTGATGACGTATAGATTTTTATAGCAGTAAATTTTTAAAACCATCTTAACAACTTTTATTTCAGTCTTCTGACTGCTGCAGCATATTTTCTTTATGTTCTACAGAGTGTCCGAAAAGTCTGGAACCATAGGCATTTCAACGAATTTTACGGAATGTGTTCGACATGCTGTCCTCGTAATTTGAAATAACTCTGGATTAACAGGATTTTTTCATTCTTTGTCAGTGCCATAATCAGTCAGGTAGCTGAAATTATGAAATATTGCAAATCACCTACGGTTCCAGACTTTTCGGACACCCTGTATAAATATTATATATCAACCCACAGAAATAATCGATAATATTTATAAACGTTTCAAAGCTCATTTATTAAACTTGTTATCTTTTTAGATAAATTGGGACAGATTATGATTATGTGAAGGAAGATGTAAAACACGTTCAACAATCACGTGCTATCGGTTATTGACTGTTAATATATAGTTTAAAAACATGTTGAAGAGTTTGAAAACTAGTTGAAGGGCAGTGTATTGAAGCTATAAAAGACACATTTGCTTTTCAAGACTTCTAATTTCGACACGTGTTAATACTTCTTACTTAAACCAGAAGAAGTTAAGTAATCTTAGCTGCAAAGCTTTGCTTCTGCAGGAGTCCGCTGTTAACCTTTCTTTCTATTTGACTGAAACGCGCCATGTATGCATAAACGCTTCTACAGATGACTGAGGGAACTTAGGGGGTTGTTGTTTTCTGTAATATCTCTTTCTAATATATGTTTTGTATTTCATTAACCTCCACCTAGGTAAACCTAACGGCTATGTACCGTCTTCTCTATTAATGTGTGCAAATAATTAGCTCAAACAAGTACTTCATGGATTTTAATGAAATAAATATTAATCCATTGAACAATGAAATATTAATCAAGAACTAATCAGATATGTTTGCATGAAAGTCGACTTCTTTTCTTATAATTTATAAAAAAAAGTTTTTGTTTCATTGAATTTCGCGCTAAGCTACTCGAGGCCTATCTTGATAACTGTTCCTAATTTTGAAGTGATAGACTAGAGGGAAGGCAGTTAGTTAACATCACTCACCGCAAACTTTACCAACGAACAGTAGAATTGACGAGCGCATTATAACGCCCCAACTGCTGAAAGGATGAGCATGTTCCATTGCGGACGTTAATCCCGCGACTGGCAAATTACGAGTCAAACGCTCTGCCACCAAACCTTTATAAAAAGGAACTATCAAAATGCAAGTAAGTTACTAACTGGCGAAGATCTAGGAATACACGTGCTTACTTCCTCCTAGGAATACACGTGCTTACTTCTCCTAGGAATACACGTGCTTACTTCTCCTTGGAATACACGTGCTTACTTCTCCTTGGGGCGTTCGTGGCCTAGTGGAGAGCGTATGAGAATTGGATCTGAGAGTTACTGGTTTGTATCCCACAATCGCAAAAAACGCGCACCGCATTTGGGGTTGCAGGTGCGACATAAGAGTGACGGAGAAATCCTACTATTCGATCATACAAGAGTTGATAGATGATGCTGTTAACTAGTTGCATTCTCTTTAGTTTATTAGTTCAAAATTAAGAACGTCTATTCACAGATATTTCTTCTGTAGATGTGTTCTACATTTTGAAATAAACAGTACCTCTTCTCTATACTTTTTATTAACAGCATGTCATATCATTTGATAATGTATGCTTTAAAACTGGATATAGACTGACGGATTTTGTTGCTAGAAAGGAGCATGAGAATCTGTTAAACTATTTCGCTAGGCTCCAAATCGCTCGTACTCTTTAGGAATCAATATTGTGTTATCAGTTTTACGATCTTTAAAAATTGGAAATCTCAGATTTTGTCAACATAATGCAAAGCAGCTGTTTACTGGTGCGTCATCTATGTTTGTTTCAGTGGTAAGCTTCTAAGTTTGGTTTGTTTGGAATTTTGCGTAAAGCTACACGAGGGCTATCTGTACTAACCGTTTCTAATTTAGCAGTGAAACACTAGAGAGAGAAGGCAGCTAGTCATCACCACCCACCGCCAACTCTTGGGCTACTATTTTAGCAACGAATAGTGAGATTGACCATCACATTATAACGCCCCCACGGCTGAAAGGATGAGCATGTTTGATCGAACGGGGATTCGAACCTGCAGCCCTCAGATTGCGAGTCAAGCGCCCTAACAACCTGGCCATGCCGGGCCGTTAAGTTTCTTACCATGAAGTTTTATCTCCTTGCAAATTTTCAAATATTGAAAGGAAGAATAAAAAGCAATGATTTTTTATCATCCATTTAATCCAATTATACTTAATATTTAACTGCTCAAACGTACAAACAACTTTTTATAAGTGATTATTTCACAATAATTTAAACAAGTTTGTTTTGTACGTCTTTAGATGTTTCACTTGTTTTCATTTGGAAATTTACAATATTATGTTTTTATATTTTGAAGGGAATAAATGTTTACCAATTAAAGTAAAAAAAAATTGAAATATTTTGTATATTATTTATCTAATTTTCAAACCTAAGGAATTAATTGTTTGTTTGTTTAATGTTAAGCACAAAGCTACACCGTGAGCTATCTGTGCTCTGCCCACCACAGGTTTCTAGCGTTGTATGTCCGCAGATAACATAAACGGAACACATCATAATTTTTCAGATGACTACAAAAAGGTAATATGAGATTCAGAAATACAACCATGTCAATAAAATAACTTGTTTAAAATACACTTAAGAGTATTATAGTCTGGGGATGTTAGATGTTGTTTATAAATATATCCTTCTGGAAGATAACCCGTGAGACTTTCGAATCCGGGGTTCATTCACTTAAATGTAAGTTGTGCAATACAGAATAAACGCAAACAACTAAACATTTTATCAAAATAACTTATAACTATTTTTAATATTTATTTTTGATGGTCAGGAAATGTTCATACAGTGTTTTGCTCTGTTTGTGTGGGAGCTAGTCATTTTCTTAGAATTTATCAACAACTTTATTGACTATGGTCTGCTGAATTCTGAGTTCTTGACTTGAATGCCTGATTACTTTTTTCTTTTCATGATATTTTCATAATAATGGCATAAAATGAATTAGTGTAATACCAATAACAGTTTAGAACCTGAAAGTTCCGTGAAACATGATATATCACACGCGCTCATTATTATTGAAAGTGTGTGTTTTTTGCAAAGTCGAAAACAATATCTTCAATCATTTCTGTTTTCTCGTTCAAAAGTGAAATGCCTCACATTTGCTTGTTATTTCGCTAAAGAAATGTGTATGCTATTTTCAGGCTTCAGAAGAATTTCTAAAGAAGGCTGACGTTGGCATGGAAACGTCTTGGCTGACACTGGTATGGAAAGAACTTAGTAGACGTTGGTATGGAAATAGCCGGTTTGACATTGTTAAGTGGAAAAAGAAAACTATAAAGTACGGTGTAAAACATAAATATTTGCGAAAAACAACAACAGCTCTTGTTTCAATTTCACTATCAATTCTAATAAAACTTTACAGTGTCCTTGACCTTTGTGTCTCAAAAAGTTGGATGCTTATAGAAGTAAAATGTTAACAAATTCCGCTTTATGTGGACTCTGCGTGAGTACCATTAGTACTATCGTCAAACTCTTCATCATTTCGCTAAAATAAAAAAAAAAAAGATTAGTCCATATGCGTGTTTAAAAAATTTACACAAATCAATTTTTAAGAACAGTAAAGAAGATAGAAAATATTGATGCGTTTATTTGCAATTCATATCAACTGGAAATTGTGCATTATAACAAATTGTGTACTTTCTGCTAAATACACAAATCATATTTACAAATATTTCAATGATTAGCTAAAATATCCCATTACGTCGGTAAAATTATTATATTTTTACTGCAGCACATTCCGTTCTGTCTGACAGCTGTTGCTTTCATTTCTCGGCATTTAAATTAATCATTAGTTGCTGTTTGTTGATATTGTGCCCTATTCCATTCATCTTTGTGTGTATACGTATTAAACAGTATGGTGTCCTACTAATTTATGTTACAATAAAGTATTCTCTTCGTTTATAGCTAATGATAATGACAAGATAATGAAAAGAATCTAAGCACTTGAGTCTAACTTTTTATTTATCTTTTTTATGTTATCATTAGTAAAAAATTCGTTTAAAATATACAACCTAAAAAAGTTATAATAATTTGACTGATACTAACTGCCTACGTAACACTAGCTAACTACACCTTAGTCACTTTAGTATTATGGAGTTACACGTTAGTCACTTTAGTATTATGGAGATACACGTTAATCACTTTAACGTTATTGGGTAGCAATTTTCATGGTGGCAAATACCGATAAGATGGAAATATAATTATTTATTTGTTTCTTGCGATATTAACACTCAAATGTTACGAAAAAATAAATACTATGAATACTGCACCAACTCGTTTGTTGTTTTTAACTTTTATAAACTAAAATCTCTAATGTTTTGCCTCAATATTTTTCACCCCAAGGTGAGTACTCCAATTATGTTTGTTTTTATGTAAAGGAATAACACTGTTTTAGCATCCGTTAAGTTACGTTTTTAATATTACGCTTAATATTAATGAATTACTCTTAAGAGCACTTTTCATGACTTATATTTTTTTATAAAGCGGGTTCCTAGTCATCAGATTTAACACTGTTTAATTATAAAAAATAAAAAAATTCAGCACTAGGAACCAAGAAGAGTACAAAATGAATTACTTTTAAGAACACTTTTCATGACTTTTATTTTCATTCATAAGGATTTATGTTTAAACAATAACGAAACGTGAAAAAAAAATACTTTCCTGATAAACATAAGGCCTCGTCGGCACTGGATTTAGCAGATTTAGTGTGGTTGAAGAATTATTTCATATCCTTCTTTGCTTCCACATTTAGAATTAGTAATATTGTTTTATTCCGTTAACTCTGTGGTTTCTTGATGATGAAATTCGGAAACAAGACTAGCTTGCTCGTTCTCTAGTTCTTGTGAATGTTATTCAATTAAATTAAAAATGAATAATAATCATAATAAATACAAATAAATAATTGGGGTTAAAATAGAAATAAAATAAATAATGCTGTATAATTAATTCTTACCGTAAAAATCATATTTGTAAATGACTCGAATAGAACTGATAGTAGTTACAATTAACTCATAATCTGGTTCACACCATAATAATTGTTGTTCGTGAAAATTGATGATATACATATCCATAGCACCTAGACCCCTACTATTTCTGTCGTATCCCAGGCGGCCTAATAATCCCTGACATGAGAGGTGCAGTGTAGTTGACATATTATATGTAGCGTATTCTCCTTTGCTTTGATTCATGGATTCTTGGGAACGCATAGCCACCAAATGGCTTCAATATGTAAACAGGAGTTTAAAAATTGGCTGTTTTTAGTACTTATCCATGTTCGGACGACTCAACACAGTTAAATGTAAGACATATTACTTTCTCTGACATCTTTTACTTATTCGAAGCGAAAACTGTAACTTTGTTGTTGAAACATTTACACTAAACTTGAGGTAAACTTTTGTTTGTTTGCCGTTAAGTTCAAAGCTACACATTGAGCTGTATGAGCTGTTCCCAGCACAAGAATTGAACGCCGAAATTTAGCGTTATAAGCCCTCAAGTTTATCGCTGAGCCACTGGAGATAAGAAGTGTAGGGAATAGATGAAACTTAAACTCACAGTCCACTCTAAGGGTCCTTGTCTGTTTGTCGTTAAGCGCAAAGCTACATAATAAGCTAAATGTACTCTGCCCATAGCCGATAGCGAAACCTGAAATTTAGCGTTGTAAGCCCTCAAGATTATCGTTGAACCATTTGGGGCAGGAGGTGAATACAGTATATGAAACCTAAATTTCCAGTCCACCCTACCAGCAATCATCCAACCCGATTTAAAAATTTAATTGAAAACCAAATAAAATGCATACGTCGTTCATTAGATTATGGGTTTTAACTATCATCAAAAACCAATATATGAATTATTCTATACATTTTCTGTAAAATTAGTATCAATTTTTCCAATGCTTTCAATACTTTTTTCACATTTTTGTTGTTTGTTGTTCTAAGACATTTGCCCAAAGTAGACATACTATAAAATTTCCTGTTGAAGTAAGAAACGAATAGACAACAGAGGGCACTGTCAAGTATTGTTTAGAGATGACCAATTAAAGTATTTTGAGGCTTGACTGTAATGATTCCAGCGGAGATAAGACAGCTTGTTTGTTTGTTTTAACACAATGCTGCTCTCCTGGTATCTATGCCATGTTCACCATGGTGATTGAACCCCGGAGATTACTGACAGATACCTAAGGAATATGACATAAGAAAGAGTGAAATATAGAGGTGAAAAATCGTACTTTTTGATGATCAGCCTTAATACGCATAATAGTAACAAAAAGAGAAAATGTTGAGCTCATAAAAATGTCAAACTGTAGTCGAGGATGAATAGTTTATGAAAATTCATCGCAAGCCACATCATTCAACCAATTTCTTAAAGAAAAGTAATCATTGAAAGTATTAAACAAATAGTTCCTTTCAAGAAAATAAGGCCGACAGGTTTAGGGAAAAAAAGAGAGAGGGAGAGAAGAAAATAATCTATTTATAATCCCGTGTTACCTCGCAACTGATAATTCGGATTTTTTCTGTTTCATACACCGCGTTAAAATAGAAAATAATAAATATTTTTGAATGCAGTTTTTAATGCTGATTTCAGAAATATAAATTAAAATTTGGAGAAATGATTTTTTTTTTTTGCCTAGGTTAATTCAGTTTATGTGAGGTTAGATCAAGTTGGACTAATTAGTAAATAATTACATGTTTATTTAAATAAAATATAAATTTAATTAAAATAATTCTTTAAAAAATCTCAATTTTTCCCCATTCTTTCCCCTTTAAAAATCAGTTCACCAAATTATAATTTATATTTCTGAAATCTGCAGCAAGTTGAAAGTACTCGGAATAAGGTTTAGAGACGTAACAAGCGACGTAACACGTTCACTGGGCGTCGTAGGCATAAAAATGATGATCTCTTCAAGCGAATACTTAAGAATATTTCTGACTTTTCAGAATGAATTTGTTACATTGTCAATAGATACTTTGTATTGTCTTGATGTTTACAATTCTTTTAAATACATAGGTGTATATATATGTAATGCTAAAAGTACTTCCTTTGTTTTGTAAGCAAAATAAAAAATATTTTTATTTCTCCAAATTTTAATTTATATTTCTGAAATCAGCATTAAAAACTACATTCAAAAATATGTATTATTTTCTATTTGTGCGCGGTGCATGAAACACAAAAGATCCGATAATTCTTACTTATAGCTTAAGTCTAATATCGTGAGTAATCAAGTTAAAGCTATTCAAATGTCGTAGGTGTTAATTTTATGCAAGATGACTATTTAGTAGGCAAATTGAGAACGTAATAGTAAATTATCACGTGGCGAAATGTGATGACTGTCTGTTCATGAAATGGATTGGCTACTAATATGGATCGGATACCTTTTATGAGATAAGTAAAAAAAACATAATAAATGGATAAAATTCTCATCTAGATATTGGAGCACATAGCAATCTTAATGCCTACATATACATATAACTGCCTTATCAGACATAATATATTGCAACACAAGCTGCTTGAGCAGAAAAATAGCAGTATTTTAAAGGATTTACAAAAACAAAATAAGATTATGCTCTAAGAAAGTCTAAGACCCAAATGAAGGAAAATTATTTTCGAAAACGAGTTGTTTCTACAGGAAAAAATAATTCATTTTTTTATTTTTTAAACCAATAAATATTTTATTCAACTAAGTTATTTTTAAGTTAATTCAAACTAAAAAACAAATTTTAATAAATGTTTTTATTGTAATTAAAATATGCATAAATTATACATATACATCATGTTTCAAGAAATCTCAAATGAACATTCAACGGACAAAGCTAATGATTAGCGTGCCGAACTGTGACTTGAGGATCTGTGGTTCACGTCCCTTTGTTTCAACATCGCAAATCGCACTCCAAACTTTGTTGCTATGGGTTCTTTATAAGAATGACATCAAATTCCACTGTTCAATTAAAGAAGTCCAAGAGTTTGCGGATGCTGTTGAGTACCTACTTTCCCTATAGTCTATTTGTTGAAATAGACTAGCGTAAAAAAAACAAAAAACATTTGCTTAGCTTTGCGCGAATATATGAACAAATATAAAACTATCCATCAAATAAAACTTTTCTGCTAATTCGAACAAAACTTTTTTACGTGTATTTAACTTGCGCTTAATGAAAATCTAATAATATAAATTACTTCATACTAACCTTCTTTTATCAGAAACTCGTTGACAAATCTCTAGTAATAATAAAAATAAATATTGTAATATTTTTAGAAGGAATATTGCTCGTATACTTGTATTTATCCACGTTGAAACTTCGATAAGATGTTTTCATTTATGGAAATAAAATTGTTTGAACGTGTTAAAGGAAAATTACAAAAAAAATTAAAAAATAAATTGTTAACAGTTGTAATTTCTGTATATGAAATTATTGGCCATACCAAGAGTTTACCTAAATAATAATAAAATCACTTGGTATTTAATAAGTCAAATCATTGGAAAGCTGCAGAAAAATAAAGGTGTGCCAGATCTCTCAATATTATTTTTATAATTAGATTGTTTGTTTGTTTGGAATTTCGCGCAAAGCTACACGAGGGTTATCTGCGCTAGCCGTCCCTAATTTAGCAGTGGGAAGGCAGCTAGTCATCACCACCTACCGAATAGTGGGTTATAACGTTATAAC
>NW_013665703.1:16082-72967 GCF_000517525.1 Limulus polyphemus | reverse complement strand
GGGCCCTTATAATTAGATTTTAGGTAACATTGTTTGTTTCTTATCTTCAAGGAAATCACTATCACGTGAATTATTTGCTTTTAAACGTTTCAGAAATGTCATTTTAATTAAACATAAAAATGAGTTGCTAATCAGAAAACCTGCGGCTATTCTAAGTTTTGTTGATTTAAGCATTTATTATCTGCAGCTTATTCTCTATTCCACATAGAAGTTAAACATTCAAAATTTAAAATCTAGTAATCCAAAAATTTTACCGCTACAGAGTGTAACTAACGTTAATTTAAATTTTCTAAATATTTCATGCATTCTACGGTTTCCTTCTATAATTCGAAACTGCCTCAAAATTTTTTTATTTCATAAAAATACTTAATCTGTGTTTTACATAAACACAGTGTTCCATTAGATGTAGAAACCAAGAGATGTATATATATATATTCATAAGCAGGTCATGGTAAAACATTTATTGATTAATCAACTTATATCTAACTTTTTTGCACAGAAAAAAGTACCTTTATCAAAATGTCGGTTATTTTAGTTATTTTTTTCACGTATCGTAGGCATACGAAGTAATAAATAATTTTTAGCTTGGGTAAATTAACGATCATAGTAAGTTTAGTGACATAGTTTAGACAGATACCCATACGAAGATACTTCAGGTGGTGCACTCTTAAAATTACATCAATTTGTCGATTAAGTTTAGAAGTTAAGTTTTTTATGGAAATGTTGTGTTTTTAAGATGTTACTGAACACAAGTAAAACACGATGAACAGTATTTATTATATATAACACAAATACAGTGAGTGTACTTGCTAGCTGAGCAATGCCGTCCCTAATTTTGACCAGAGGGAAGGCAACTAGTCAACATGAATGGCTACTCTTGGGCTACTCTAATCTAATAGTGGGATTTAACTATCACGCTCATAGCTCACCCATGATCCCAATGTGCGAAGTGCAGTTTTACAAGAGGGGACGCGAATCATAGAACCTTGAATTTACAATTCACCATACGAATCACTAGGTCATGCCCAGTCATGACAAAATTACTGTCTTCAGCCAGAAGAGAAGAAATTCGAGTTTACGAAACTTATTTTTGGATCGTAAAGCATCTGATCGTATTGCCTGTTTTAGCTACTATCTTTTGAAAACTTTGGCTAACTTTTTATTTTTTCACTCATCAAATTTATATATATATATTAAGAAATTGTTCTTCATTGAGTGACAAAATTAGTGCCCCAGCTAAAACTTTGGACCTAATCAGCTATGATTTTAATCTAAAAAGTTTTTATGAAAACAGATCACAATAGATAAGATATAACAGAAATGGTCTAATACACTATTTTTGTGAATATTCTTATTAATTGAGTTCATTATGAGATGTTTTAAAAATATTTTAAATTTCTTGTGATGCTTATTTGTTTGTTGAATTTCGCGCAAAGCTACTCGAGCGCTTTCTGCTCTAGCCGTCCCTTATTTAGCAGTGAATATTTTTATAAGCAGATTTTTAGATGTTCGTCAAGTCACCGTTTTCATAAACGAACTTGTGGTTTTCCTTCTGGTGGCTAAACACTTGATGTTATCGTCCTGCCGATTAATGGTATCAGTATGATTCAACGTTGTTCAGCAGATGACTAATGAACATTATCTGTTATTGTTTATGTATCTAAAAATTTTCTGTTGCAGTAACGGTAGGCGAGCGTTGCTGTATTATTTTGGCAAGTGAATATTGTATGTTATTATTCTGGAAAGTGGGCACTACTTTTTCTAGTATATGAAAAACGTACTTGTTCTTATTGGTGGGAATCTTTAAAGATATTTTATAATTCTGCCTTTTGTGATACAAAGGCGTATAAAAAATTTAACTAACACGTGAGTAAGATGTTTCACCAAAATACACAAAAGTGTTCTTTCATTCGTTTTCATTTATAACACTGTTTGTAGTTAAGCACAAAGCGGCACATTGGGCTATCTGTGCTCTGCCCACCACGGGTATCGATACCCGGTTTATTGCGTTGTAAGTCCGCAGACATTTCGCCGTGCCACTGGAGGAGGGGGCTTATAACGCCGACTTCATTTAAGTGGTGTGCTCTAAAATTAAAATCTAAACGTCCAAGACCTTTAAGATGTTTGACATTTGTAAGTAATGGTGTAAATGCGATGTGGATGACTTTGTGACAACATTTCATAATTTCAGTGCTCATTTATCTTAGTATGTACCTTTATTAAATTCTGGCTTACATGTATGTGTTTCGTCTTCATCGTGGTTGCAAACATCTTCTCGGCAATTAATATGTGTTTGATCATGGCTCATTAAGTGTGTTGTTACCACATGATCATATACCTCGTATGTTAGAAGTCTGTTTATACATACGGAAATCTTTAAATGTATTTAATTTAATGGGGTAAAGTATATTTAATGTTTAATCGTAAAAGTATTTTTAACGTTTATTCTTAAGTAATATAGCGTTTTCTATAAATGGTAATGCCCAAAATGTCCTGGGTCAGAGCATAGCCTAGTGGTTAGTGAAGCAGACGGAAGCTCCAAAGTTTGAGTTTAGATATGCCGCTGAACACGTCTTTTACGATGAGGTGTTGTAGCTG
The DNA here is from genome assembly GCF_000517525.1 of Limulus polyphemus. NCBI lineage: Eukaryota > Metazoa > Arthropoda > Merostomata > Xiphosura > Limulidae > Limulus > Limulus polyphemus. Next base: position 70,369 of record NW_013665703.1, on the reverse strand, counting down.
TGATGACGAATTCCGTTATTTGGTTAAGAATAGCTATAGATCATACGGCGTGTGGTGCTGACTGGTTGCCCTCCCTCTCATCAGCATTTCTAAATCAAATAGATGTGTCTAAGCATTAAGAGCCTAGGAGGTTGCAGATTAACCCATGTGTTACATAGGATGCCTTTCAGGTTGAAAATACCAGGATGTTGTGAACGTCTAATCGTGTGGATACACTATACAATATCAGATTCAACTCGTAGGAATCTGTGTTTTTGCATAAAAGGTAGAGATTTGCAGGGTTTTCTTGGGTTTTGGCTAATTGCAAAAACATAAAATAAAATTATATATCATATAGTTATATATAAGTTATAGAAAGCATGCATTCACAAAGTTTCTGATCAAAGAAATAAATAATGAAGGCTTGTAAACTTTTAATGGAACTGAATTTAGCACTTAAACTGTCCTCATACCTCAATAAAGATGACAGCTTTTGGTGTTTGAAGCACTTACATGTTCGGTTTATTAATCTTTCATGAGCTGCTTTCAAACACTCGAGAGAAAAAATTAAACTTAGTTTGTAGTTAATAGCGTTCATTCAATCTGTTTCAGAATCGTTACTGAGGAAGTATCGTGTTTATATAAAACAGTGAAAACCCAAGCTTAGGTTCAAATCACTCGTCATTCTTTTAATACCAGTGAGTTGACGATATCCAGTAACAGAAAATCAAAGCTATTCTGATAATTAAAGATCAAAGTTCAATTTTAATTTTTGAACCTACTCTTAGTTCCATTAACATTTCTCTTTTTTTGCATAATATTTAAAATTTATTAAGAAGAACTTTTGAGTGAAAGTAAAGAAGAGTGTATAATAATATTTCAAACACGCTATATCTTCTGCATCCAGGGCCAACAAGGTATCTCAGCCAATACCAGGGATCTTCATGACGACTGGGAAATAACAGACATAGTAGTGGCTGAGACGCTATTTATATTAGTAAGTTGCTTGACAACAATTGTTAAGGTGTTAACTGTATCAAGTTAGTGAAGTGTAATTTTTACTCAATTTTATTTACGCTGCAACACATCAGAACTGTGGAAAGCATTTATCATTTATTTGGTTTAAATATAACTATACTGTAAATAAATAGGCTAAGGCAATTTAAAGCAAACAAATTAGAAATAAGTTATAATGACAATAGCATAAGCCAAGGAGTTTTTATGGTTGACGCATCAAATGTTTAGGACCGATAAGCGGATATAATGTAAGCTTCTAAAGTGTATTATAAAAAATTATTAGTTCAGTTTCTTGGAAAATATAGTTTAATAGGCTAAAACATGAAGCAAATTAGACCAATCAGATTTCTCTAGGAACTGATCATTTTTCAGTAACATGCTCGTTTAACAAGGAAATCCTTTTATTTTTTTATGTCTGCGTAATGTTTTAAAGAAGCGGATTGAATGCGTTTAAACATTGTTCTCTTAGACTAACATCCCCTATACATGTTAACTGAACATATAAATATACTAATACTTCTTCCTTTAAATTTCTATATAATTTATCCGGTGTTCATTGCCTCCTGCAGTGATTTTAAAATCACAAGAAACACATCCAAATTTCATTAGCTCCTATCTGATTTTGAAATCACAGTAAACATAAAAAGTTTTGTTATCTCCTGCAGTGATTTTTAAATTATAAAATATATCATTCATCTATTTATCATGCCAAAAACATTATGCAGTCTAATCCTGTTTCTGAGAATTTTGTCTAAAACCGTACATTAATTATTGTACAGAAACACAGAGGTTTATTAACTGACGACAATACAACGTCGAGTTTAACTTTAAAATTTATTGGTGATAAATAACATGGAATCGTTCTATTTAAATATAATATTTCTATAAAACAGTTTCCAACAAAGTTTCGAAAATGGTAAATAATATGTACACCAAAAAGAATTAGTTAACTAGGTTGTCAAGCGACACACAGTAAAACAACAAATTCATAGACATTATTAGGCCATTTAATCAACGCAGTTCCGTATAAAAGTACCTTACAGAGTCTTGGCCATTCTTCATTTCGGAAGATTTCAATTGCCTTTTATAAAATATATATTACATAGCTTTTAGAATTTATATATAAAAATCATCCAGCTCAAACGAATCACACAAAATTAAAAACATTAAATCCCTCTTACTTGTTTTTTACTATATGCAGCATATAATAATGTTAAATGGAAAGGATTAGATGACTAATGAAATTTTCGATTCAACTGACAAAAGTTGGCATTTCGTCCATCTGCTTGTCTAAAACTTGTATCCTAGAAACGTTCTTCAAACACCTGGTATGAAATTAAATATTCTACTTTCATTATAAGGACGTAAAGTTAAATCAAGAAAGAAAAGTTATTATTTTTTGTTTAATGAGTTCTGCAAGAGATGTTCAAGGTAAAATCACATATTTCTCAATACGTTTTCATTTCTGCGACCGTTTCTATTTTAGTTTTCTGCTCCCTGATTTAGCTAGACTGAGAAATAAATACATAATAAATTTCTCTCCCTTATTCTCATGTGTCTTCATTCTCTCAATGAATCAGATGTTAAGTTTACAGACTTACAACGCTAAAATCCGAGGTTCTATGCCACTTGGTGGACAGAACGCAAGTTGCGTGTTATATATACAGATTTGCGCCAAAACAAACTTATACTTCTTTCAGAACACCACCTGTACATTACAGGGTGCCCGAAAAGTCTGGAATCATAAGCACTTCAACAAATTTTACAGGATGTATTCCACATGCTCTCCTTATAATTCGAAACAAGTTTGGATTAACAGCAGGATTAACTCGAATTTTTCATGCTCTGGCAGTGCCATAATCACTCACGTGTGTGAAATTAAGAAAATCTGCAAATCACCTATGGTTCCAGACTTTTCGGACACCCTGTATAAGTAAAACAATAGATTCAATATTACAATATTACAAAATGTTGCAGAAACAATTTAGCAAGTCTATTTGTGCGTACAGAAGAAACACGATTCACAATTAATCTATATGTAATTCCTCCAGTTACGTATTTTAATGCCTAGATTTATGTTAACGAAGATAAATTATTTTACTAGACTTTAATGTGCCTAATGATTTCACTATATATATTTTATCACGTATGTAACATATTTAAACAAAAACAAGTGATTAGCTATAATAAGTTGTAAGTTATCTGTGTTCTAATCGTGTTAATCCTGGTACACTCGATTCACAATCTAATGGGTTGCGGGATTTAAAATCGTCACCGAACGTGCTCGCTCTTTCCTCCATGGGGCATTATAAAGTAACGGTCAATCCCAATATTCGTTGGTAAAGAGTAGCCCAAGAGTTGGCGGTGCCTGCAATATTTCAAATAACATGATGCACAGTTAATGTCAATTTTGGACATTATTCTTGCACATACGCCTAGGAGGAAACGTTTTAGAAACTTTGCGATAGGAAAATTAAGATTAAGTAAGATTATATGGTCGCTAGTACTTACAGAAGTAATGAGAGAATGCTATTAAGATACGTCAAATTTCTGAAACAAATAAGTTTTATGTTATGTCAATCCGAAATATCTATTATCAGCTTTCAAAATCATTCTCGAAGTAATATAAGCATAGGAACACGTCAAAACCAAATCAGCTATGTAATTTAAGGTTTGTTGTATTTGAATTTACCTACTAAAAGGCATCCGGTAAATCTATCCTATAAAAGTGAATTAAAAGCAGTTCACTATTTCCTTATGTCTACTGACATTTCTACTTGATTCAGAATCTTCGCGCAGACCCCAAAAACGGGTTATTTATAGCCCCCCCCCCTCCTCTTCTATCTACTCTAGTCTGATTGAATAATGGAATTTCACCGTTACGTTTAGTGCGCACCCATGTTCCAAAGTGTGGACCTCATTTATGCGGCAGCGGATCACGAACCATGAATCATCAGATTCAGAAACCGCACGTTAAACAATAGTCCACGCCTAGCCCATTTCAACTAATATGAAAACTCTTAGGAGATAACAGAAAATATGAAACAAGGACCAGTTCAAAGTAAGCTTGACAAAAAGTATTGATTTAAAGCTTTAACATTTCTTCTCTGTGTTTCAGAACATTTCTAGGCGACAACCAAACATGAGAAAAATATCCTCTTTAACGCTCAGTTTTTATGTGTTCTTCAAGATATGTGTCCACGCTTCTTATGGTAAGTGTAGTATAAATTTTAGTTGGTTTTCTAAGTGTCTTATTGTAAGTATTCCTTGTAAACGGTTTGAAAACATTGTTCAGGTTATCATAGGTTGTCTATGGTAAAATTATATTGTTACTTTTTCTTCAATACCTTTGGTGACCATTTATGTTACAGTCTAAACTAAAATAAGTATAGTGATATCGGCATTAGTCTACAAGAGCTTTTCTTTATTTGTCAGTTTATTGTCTTCACCAGTATGCGAATTTAAGTGAAGACAACATTATGTAGAGACTTATATAGTCTTTGATTCGCTACTTCCTCTGCAACAAACTAGTTTCGCCGAATTCACGACTCATGAGATCTGCTTGGTAGAGCGAAACAAATAAATAAAGTAGGAATCATGTCGTGGAAGAACGTAAACATTCTGTTTGGTTTAAATGTATAGTTCACATTCACCTTTAATTAATTAATTTCTTAATTTCTTTCCTCCGCCAAAACATGAATTTCAGTGAAGAAATCACCTAATGTATTTTATGTTATTAGTGGTGAGTAAAGGATTACATATTAAAACCAAAGACAGTTAAAACGGACTTATACCACAGTAAAATCATTATATGAAAGATCAATCGAACCTTAAAAGATTGATTTGAGTAATAGTGTCCCAGCAGATACAGTGCTGCCATGAGCGGCGTTATTAGAACTAATACATTTGCTTCACGATGAATTCCTGATTATTTAAAAATATAATTTCACTACGGATAGATTTATGGTTGGAGGATCTCGTTACAACCTTACACGAGTAATATTATTCATATAACTAACATAGTAATACGTGCAAAGCTGGGGGTACATGAACTTCAAAACGAATGTATGGTAAATATTATCGGCAAAAGAAGTTCAGCACACCCATACAACAATGTAAAATCATCTTGATAGCATCCACCACGTACAGACAGTTTGTCTAGAACCTATACTCCCATACTCACTCAAACAGTTATTCTTAACAAGCTATTTTCTTTATGCATACCACAAGCCCTGCTCCCCCTATTGGAATCAAGTGATTCCAACATGCCTCTCATGTAAATCATTATGCGTCACCTCTACACCAATAGAATCATAGTACGCTCACGTGACGCATATGACTCTATGCTCCATTACCAAACTATGTCATCGAAGTCTGGCAGAAAACAGAATCACCAGATGTGTTGTGGTACACAGTGGTGGTATTGTTCCAGTTCTGTCCTTGGTTATCTCTTTGCACGTATTAAGTCCAGCATATAATTTCTACGACCCATGAAAATAAGAGTTCATGATGTTTTCCCACACACCTGTAAAGTCACTTGACCGTACACCATGAACTTCTCTGGACTTCGTTTGCTTCAACGAAATCTTAAAATCCGATGACCTCGTAAAATGAAGTTTACAGAATTTATTCCATATGCTGTCCTTGTAATTCAAATAAGTTTGGATTAAGTCGACTCTCTCATGCTTTTGTAGTTTTACCAAATGTATCTATTATGACATACCAAAAATGATCTCTAGGTAAATAGCGGTAAGTCTATCACTTCTAAATAAAAGACGGCTAGCGCAGATAGCTCGCAATTAAAAAGAAAACAAAAACTTATAAAGTAGTAACCAGAGAAAGGGAAAACAGTCAACGACATTTGTCGCTATTCTTAAGCAAGTAGCGAGTTGACTTGCGCAGTTATAATGCCACACACCTGAAAGTGAGAATGTATTCAGCAGCATATCGTGGCTCGAACCTCAGACATCGTGATCTGCAACTCAGCATGCCATCCCGAAAAATAAACAAAGAAAAACAAAATTTGTATCACAATTTTCTCGGAAAGAACTCTCGAGAAATGACTTGCAAACATTAATGTATATATATATTATATATATTTGTACACACACACACACTTAATGAACTTAATGAACATATAGAAAAGCCCGAACATTGAATTGAAGCGTAAACAATGTTGATGGTTAATTTTTAACAAAATATATATGTCCATTCTGATTAGGCATGTATTAAAATATGCTACTGATAATCCAATATATATTTTAGTATGTACACTTATCAATATACTTAAAGTGTCATTCTTTCAGGACCACCGCGACTTTTACTGGATGATCGTACACTACAGATAACAGTCCGTGCCGGCACTGAAGCTCACCTTCCATGTCCGGTCACTACAAACGAAGACTTTCTAAAGGTCCACTGGTACAAAGACCATGAACTTGTGGCTAGCGTCGGCGACCCTCGATATCAGGTGACAGAAAAAGGCTCGCTTGTCATCCAACAGACTAGGCTGAAAGATTCTGGATCTTTCATTTGTAAAGCAGCCAATCAAAATGAAGCTGTTCAGGTTCAAGTACAACTACTTGTATTACGTAAGTTTAAAATTAGTACAGTTCTAAACATTGCACTAAAAGTATAACCTTTTTTCGAAAATATAAAGTATCCTTGTGAAATCGAGTGTTGATTATTTGTCACGTCTGTCAGTAAATACGTTAATTTAAGATAACATTCACCAGTCACATATACCCTTTTCTTAATCATTTATCCAAATTAGATAACACCCATACGAAGAAGACGAATAAAAAGCTACTCTAGAAGAAGTTTTTAGAAAATGCTTGAAATATATGTTTTAGAAAGTTCTTAACAGATTATTTAAATGATGGAGTTTTAGCTTTAATGGATTGCTTCTGCCCGTTTATAGGATGAAACGAAGTTTTGACTTTTACACTGAGGTCGTCCTCAGGTCAGAGTCAAACTTGTTAACATTGTAGTGTATTTTTGTTGGTTAGCGAGATCCTGTGATGCAATTCATTCCAGTGTATTTGTTTTTATATCTGAATATACTTATTTAAGTGCGTTTAACTGAAAAAAAAAACATAAAATATTGAGCAATAGACTTCTTGAAATTCATCTAATTCTATTAGTGTGGTTTATAATTATAGTTTTATATTACAGTTTGCTATATTTTTGTTAGAAAGTTGTCAATCGTACTATATTTTTATCATTTAATTTGTCAGAAAATCGTTGTTTTATTTCATTTCATTGGCTAAAAATACAGAAGCTGCATCTTTATTTAAAAATGGCGCATCATTACGAATACTAATGCATAATATATATATATATATAATTATAATGTAGTCTTTCAAAAGTCTATCTAGCTTTTCTAATGACAACAACCCTTTAACTTTTGGTAACCAATTAACATTTGGAATAAATTGTGAGTATTATTTAAAACTTATGTCAATCTTATCTGCAATTTTGTAATTGTATTGCAGCCACCTATTGTAAAAAAAAACAACCATATGATGCATTTAGCAGCAGATGAATGCTCATCGATTTGTGGGCTTTAATTGATTTATATCAGCCCCCCAGTGGCAGAGCGCTATATCTATGGATTTCCAACGCTAGAAACCGGGTTTCGATACCCGTGTGGGCAGAGAACAGAAATCCCGTTGTGTAACTTTGTGCTTAACTTCAAACAAAAAACAAAAAGACTCGTATCAAACGTATCGTTCAAAAGCATTTCTTTCAAAGCACATGTAGAATGATGCGAAACGTGTTATTTGATAAGTAAAAAATATATATAATTTAGGTACGAAAATAGCCTATTATGATAAAATAAGTGAACATACGAAACCAATTATTTAGATATATTTAACGTCAGGACTGTTATATTTTGACTAATTTGTTAACATTGAACTAAAAGTTGCTGTCGTACAGGTGTTGAAGAACTGTCGTTATCTTAACATTTATGACAACACGTTTAAGAAGTAACTTACTGGAATATTTATGAAAATGTTGAAATTTCTACATGAATTCTGTTTCCAGATGTTTGTATTAATGTACTCTCATGAATTGAAGTACTTTCACAATAGGTCCTCATTTGAACTTGTAGGCTATCCAGTTGACACGACGACAGTATCACCAGTAGTTATTCCTAATAAATGCAGAAAATCATCAGGTGCAGTTTCGGATTCGGACGATAGTAAAGGTAAAACATTTTTCTCCTTTACATAAAAAATCTAACTCATTTTAAATAATGAGTTCTTTCGCATAGATATTAAATGCTAATAATCGCATAGATATTAAATGCTAATAAAATCAATACTTGAATTAGTTCTTCATTGAAAGTCAAAAGATTCACTGAGACATTTTTGTTCGAAATAGTGAATACCAACGACTTTTTTAACATAGACATGAATGACAGGCTCATATCCCTGCCTATTACGTCTCGCCACCGTATTCCATGTCTTTCTCTTCTTCGTTCCTCCACTGACATGTCCAATGATCTTCCCATTAAACTTCCTTCTTCACTTCTTACTACATATCCAAACCATCCCAATCTTTCTGCTTTTTCTTCGATCTACAAATCATTTTCTGATGTCTTTATTCTTTCTCTCAAGGATATTCTTAACATTCTCACATCTTAACATTTCTAAAACACCCTCATTCTTTCTTCCTATGGCCCAAGTTCTGCTCCATTAAGCAGAACTGTCCTAACTACTGTTCTGTAATTTTACCAAATATAGCTAGTATGACATACCAAAAATGGTTCTCTGGTAGGGCAGCGGTAAGTCTACGGACTTACAACGTCAAAATCCAGAATTCGATTCCTCGCGGTGGACAAAGCAGATAGCCTACTGTGACTTTTCTCTAAAATAAATAATATACCATAAACATATATTATGCTAGAAATGTACAGTAAATCTATTCAGGAACTGGTATCTTTAGAACATGTAGGCTACACAGCTCGATAACGACACAACTCGGTTATCGCTAAGAATGTGATACCTACATAGTAAATTTAACCAATATTACACGCCTTGATTTTGACGGTTCAAGAATGCGGTAGCCATGGAAACCAACTAAACTCTGACAGGTATGTAGTAGCACCATGTTGTCTAGAGCAGTTTTAGATCGCCGAAGCATCTAGATTAGGTAAACATACCGTCAGCGTTTACAATTTGTAGTTACTCCAGGGTATATATTCGTCTTCCTTTGTTGTTATATCATCAAGTCAAGCAGTTAAATCAATGTATCTGTTAAAATCAACCCTTGATAAAATACAAAAGTGATTGATCACAGTAATAATTTTTTTCAGTTCCAGGAATGAATCATGGAATGTCGTTGTTTTGTTTTCTAGAATGATCCATGGTTATAAGTAGCTAAATTAGTTTCTTTCGTGATTTTCGAAAACGCTTAAAACTTAAATATCACATCTTCCAGGGGAGAAGAGGTTTACCACTTTATGATCAATCTATAAAATGAGATTCATAAACATGTTGAGGGTGTTAATGTAAAATGTTCCAAAAACTTCTGAATATAATGTTGGAGAAACTTCTGAGTTTTAAATACATTTCTGAATATAATGTTGCAAAATCTGACTTTAAACTGATCTTCTGAATATATATAAAAATATTATAAAGTAGTAAAAGTTTAGATATATTTATAAGTAATATTTTAGTTACATTTGTCTTTATTTCCCAGTGTTAGATTCAATTGTTATTTTTAAAGACGGCACAGATTATCTTATTCATAACAACATTATCACATTCTTTTTTATTTATTACAAACTAGAAAAAATAATGAATAGGACTAAAAGTTTTCTATTTACGAAACACGAGCTCACATCTTGAGTGCTGGTAATGCATATCAACAAACAACAATACATTAAGATACATTTCAAACTCTTAACAGAAATGTCTATATTGTTTTAGGGAAATTACACAAGTAGAATAAGAAATTCGTGAAATATTCAACAACTAAACAAAATCCAACTAAATAAAATCATAATTAAATAACAGGTTGAACAATCACTAAGTTTTATATATTTTTATTTAAAGAAGGATGACGTTTCGAGCTAGCACTTTTCGTCAGATCGTACAGTTTTTAATATTGAATTTGTTTGTTTCTTAAGCACAAAGCTACACAAAGGGCTATCTGTACGATCTGACGAAGAGCGCTAGCTCGAAACGTCATCCTTCTTTAAATAAAATTGTATATAAACTTGACGATTGTTCAACCTGTTATTTAATTTTGATATTCGCGTCGTCTATGCGGTTTTAACTATATCTGGCGTAAAAATCATAAACACGAACTGGGTGTATGAAAAGTAAACAATTATCAGCCATTGAGAAATTATATTAATCAGTGGAAAAGAAAAGGTAAATCTTCCTAAAGAAGTTTTGAAATCTTCATCAGGAAAGAGATAAAAGCATAACTGTTAAATAACCAAAGTAAATACTATATATTTCCAGAAGTAAAAATACAATGGGAATGTATAGAAAAAAATCCATTCAGTAGTGTAACTGAAGAAAAGAATCTTATAATTATGGTGAATAAGTCTTCCAAGTCATTCAGGCAATTTCTGTAAAGCTAATCCCTAAGCAAGGTAGTGCTTAGTATGTAGGAATGGGCCGAGAAACAAAATGGATACCGCATTAAATCTATTACTCTATGATACTTGCAAATAACTGATAAAGATGAGTTATAGGCATGTGGACCAACCACGACTGGGATACGACTTGTCACAAGCCTCTTTATGGATGGTTCTGGTGCTCCAACTTCATCCACATTTCTTTCTCTCTCTTTTTATTTTTTCGATGCCATTAAGTACAGGGAATATTTCCTTTTTGTAAATTCTAAATCCCCTAGTTAAACACATCTTTATTATTTGAGTGTATGAATATTTTATGTCGGAGAAGGTTATATGCTTTACCCAAAAGCGATCAGTTGAAGGGGGTAACAAACTACCCGCAAAACGCCAAAGCATATCAAAATGTAGCACTTAAACATTCCGTTCCACCACTACTTCATAATCATTTTGTTTGTCACGTGACGTGATGATTATCATATTCAAAATAGTTTTAACATAATGGACTCAAACATCTGTACTCTGTGTTTGTTTAATGCGTGAATCTTGTATATTTCAAAATCAAACATACATAACACATAAATATACATGAACATCGTGTTGTTAGACACGGACAACAAGCTCTTTATACATTAGTAACAAACTATATGTATGTAAATTCTTGTCATGAGCAAACAAATCATCACACGAGTATTTTAATTTCTTAAAGGAATTTTATGATACACAGAAACTGCGCATTCTCATGAATATTAAATATTAAATTTTTAAAAATCGACTCGAGGATTATAAAGAGAAACTTAATCCTACATTAATTAATATTCAGGTCTTTTAATAAAGACACTCTCTTGCTCCTTCATGTGTATATTTATCAACATGCAAATAGGAGGATTGAATACTGTGATTATTGATAAAGCCCGCATATCTCTCTACATTATCTACTGTGAAGTATCTAAAATACTGCATGGTTAAACAGAAATTAGAAAACTGCTGAAGACATCGTCTAAGTATGATTATTTCCAGGATCCAACTGTAGGAAAGCCGTAGGGAACTACTACCTCAAGTGTGTTTCACGAAAATGTTAAGGGTCATGTGAGCTTTAACTATGTGATTTGATTCATCAAATATGCATTGATTTCTACTGTTCAATCAACTCCACTGGGAGTTGATATACGGTATATGTACGGAGAAAGAAACGTTTCTTGTCTTAATTATGGTGGCTTCTATATTGGAAATTAAAACTTAAAATTAAGTGTGATAGGACATAATTAGAGTTGGGCTTACCTTAAATTCCAAAGAAAAATTATTACATATGTTTGTGTGTCTATTTTCTGCAGCAAATACAAAATAATATGTTTTCGTAGAAGTTTACAGAAGCAGCAAACTGTTTTTTTTTCTTAAGGTATGAGCAGACTTACTTTAATTACTTTCTAACTTATTAATCATAATTTTTCTATATATCTGACTACAAGAACGAATGGTTACTTTATTTTCCCCAAGCTCACTTTATTGAACCAAATTAGAAGGGTGTTATTATATATATATATATATATATTCTGCTATTAACTCACTTTTTGATTTAAAGAATTGATTCAATTTCTTTCTTGCTTCAAAATATAGGTATACACACACACACACACACACACACATACATACATACATATATACACACACACACATATATATACACACACACACACACACATACATATATAACACACACACACACACACACATACATACATACATACATACACACACGTGTGTGTGTGTGTGTGTTAGGTTGGTGTAATTATAAGACTGGAATTCTAACTTAGAATTATACTAGCTGTTTTAACTACACTTAATATTACGTTTACAATTGGAAGGAAAGGATGGGTATATAGTTAATATCTATTAAAATGATAATGTGAAACAAATTCATGTAATACTATTTCTTTGAATATATATATATTTTTGGGCGTAGCTTGATTTCGAGATTTTTTAAAAATAGTTCATGACCAGTATTTATTATTACTATTTGTCAGACGCTCCTATTTTGACCACCAATAACCGTGAGGAAGATAACATCTTCCAGAGACCAGTGGGTAGTTCCGTTTTATTTCGTTGTGTGGCTACGGGAAAGACAAAACCGGTGATCACGTGGTTTAAGGATGGCAAACAACTGGTCGAAGACAATGTCATTGTAGGTGATTTACCAGACAATTTTCGAATCACACAATGGTCTTTGATAATTGAGAACCTAAGAACAACAGACAGTGGAAATTATTCATGTGTTATTTGCAACAACCACGGAGCAGCAAATGCCACTTTTGATCTCCAAGTTGTTGGTAGGTGTCTCTAGTAACTATGCAACGTATAACAATAATATAAAATATCAAACTATTGTTCAAACAAAATGGTGTTTTGTATGCTAAAACATGTTATTTCAAATATTATAAAAAAACCTTCTATTTGCATGTGTTCTATAATGAAGATGTGAACAAAGCATCTGATTCGCTTAGAAATTACTATTATTATCAAAACATTCCTTAACATCGTTGAACAACAAACCATTTGAAAGTATACTATATATTTTTTCTCTAGTTTTAATCTAGAATATTGGGGAATCGAGACTTATTAGAAAAGTTGAATATGACTTAACAAATGAGACTATATAATGTAAAACGTAAATCAACTTTGGTGGAAAATATTGCCAGATGTTTCCATTATTTTTTAACAAAGTTAATAAATTGTACTACATATATTTAAGAGGTTTATTGAGATTTTAATAGACCCAAACGCAAGCTAATTTATGATTATTTTGAATGAATAACTTTGTTTTTCGTTATTTAATTTCATTAGTAGCATAAAAATGGAACATCCTCATAGCTAGAGAGATAGGTAGATAGACGTTGGACAAGTTGACTTATGCTAATTAATTTGAAGTAGATAGAAATTATAAGCTTAATCTAAGATTCCAGAAGGATCGTATACAAAACAACTGTTTGAAATACATAAACTAAGAGCCTATGGTAATAGCTATTGGCCTAATATATAAGTGAAGAATCCAAATATACTTGAAAACCATTAACAAGTACCGGAACAATGAAAAATACGAATTTCTAACAAGAGGACAAAAAGAAGCCTAAACTTTCTTCGGTTTTAATAAATTAAAATAGCCAAGTTTTTGGTCACACACAATTACTACCATAAGAGGACAAATACAAGTCGCGTATGTAACGCGTATAGCGCGCAGAGGATCATAGGTATTTGTAATGAGTTCATAATTCTACAAATAACAACGCAAGACTCCAAGTATGAAATATTTTCAAATTACTCGTAATATCAACTTTTTAAAACAAGAACAGCCAGGCTATTTTCTTTAAGTCTAGGATATAACCCATTATATTCATCTATAGAAAGTAGAAATGGACGCCAGTACACGGTACGTTTATCCGGGAAAACAGACATGTAACTAGTGTAAATAGTGCATTTTGAATTAGGGCGGGTGCTTTCTACTTTCTTACTCTTAAAAGAACACTATCTTTGATTCATGAACCTATTCTTTTGGTTATTTGCAAGACAGGATTTTGCATCAACAATTTGACATAATACAGTCAAAAACTTCGTGATTGTCCATTTATACAGGGAGTTAATTGCACTTTATATCAAGGATTTACACATGTTGATACACTGCTGTGTCGCAGCAGATCCGGACCATAGTGACATGCTCATCACCTTATATTCAACCAGTGCAAATTCCTGACCATTTATCAATGGAATGTCACCACGGTTATGAATGGCATTGTTTGTCACAGCCCTTTCCTAGGACGAATATTCTTTTAGCGAGTTATCAGACAATAAAGACCTGATGAATACAGCATTTTAAAATCGGGAGCCTTCATTGTTCTCCTTGGGAGTGGAAAAACTTCCATAGCAGAGTATTTAGGACAGTAACAAGGTTTGAAATCACATCCGAAGTCAATCTGAAACAGCGCCCTCATTCTTAAAATTAAGATTGTGGTTACAAAAGATATTCTTGTGACCCAAGAAACTGGCCATATCTTCTGATAAAGTAATAAACAATGATTTGAAATTGACTAACTATCACAATCTTTCACCACACCGTGAAATCAGCGGCTGTTTTCATGTTTGTATTTATTATTTTATCTTTGGAAATTTCGTGCAAAACTACACAAGGGCTATCTGCACGTAGTCGTTCCTAATTTTGGAACTAACTGATACACTAGAGGGAAGACAGCTAGTTAACAAACCGTATCCACTACTATCTCTTGGGCTAATCTTGTCTGACCGAATAGTAGAATTTGATCACTGTTATAATGCACCCACGACAAAAAGTGCTTAATGTGTTTCAGCGGCAATGGGATGCGAATAATAAATCCTCAAATTCCTTGTCCGGACATTCTAACTACTAAACCACGCCAGACCTCCTGTTTACATTGGAATGATGGCCGAATAAAGTGGAATTACAGATTCCTTTCGATCATACACTTGTCAACTAAAATCGATGCAGCTCCAATATACTTTTATGCCTTTGGTCTGTTTAAACGTAAACTTGGGAATCAAAGTCCACGTCCAATAGAGGTTCTGTAGAAAGTTTATCAAGACGAGTAGTTTAAGATTAAGTATTCCAAACTTACCAAGAGTTTGTTGACATATAAATGCGGTGTATGTGGTCATGACCATCAGACTGACGGGAATCAAAGTCCACGTCCAATAGAGGTTCTATAGAAAGTTTATCAAGACGAGTAGTTTAAGATTAAGCATTCCAAACTTACCAAGAGTTTGTTGACATATAAATGCGGTGTATGTGGTCATGACCATCAGACTGAGGCGATCAACAATGGAAGAAATAGTTCCAGGGCAACATAAGACTTATAAAAAGCAATTAATCTCAATAAGTGATTTTTACAGCTGGGAAATCTTAGTCCCCCCAGTGGCTCAGCAATTAATTTGAGGGATTGTAACTCTAAAATTCGGTGCTCGATACCAGTGTTTGGCACAACGCAAATAGCCTGTCGTGTAATTTTGCGTTTCTAAACAAATTAATAAAAGAGCATTCTTATTCAAACACTCCACATTCTAAACATATACGAATAAACGTTTTTATAAACAAGACAAGTTACTTCTTGTCATTGATAAATTATATAAACTAAGATACACTGTTATTTCAGGCTTGATACCAGTCGTAAAAACGTTTTATTTTTAAAAACTACGAAGAGCAAGTAATGAGTTATATTTCTTTATATAACCTTTGAAATATTTCATATAAACATATTCTGCTCAAATATTTACACTTAAAAAGCTTGGATTTTCAATATTTTATGAAAAGTTTACAAATATACTCATCTCCTAATGAGACAACGATAAAATCCGGGGTTTCTTTCTCAGTGGTGGACAAAGCGAAGGCGGCCTATTGTGTAGCATTGCGATAAAACTAACTCTATCTGCCTGACATAGCCTCGGTTTAACTATATTTACAGTAAGAATATGTTTCAATCGCTTAAAAATTTGTATATCAAGCTTTCAGTTTCGTTTAGTATACATAGTTCCAAAAATGTACAATTTTTTTTTTGTGTTAAATTTCGCCCAAAACTAATCGAGATCTATATGTGCTAGTCATTCCCAATTTTGAAATTATAGGATAGAAAGAATATAGTAAGTACCACCCAGGCCTATTCTTGGGCTACTCTTTACTAACGAATAGTGAGATTGACCCACCGTTGAAATGGCAAGTATGTTCGGTGACGGTATTTGATTCTACCATCCACAGATTACGAGTCGAATGTCCTTGCCTTCTTTTAGACCTTTCCTGTCCAGTTTGAAAAGGTAAGTCCAGAGTATGTTTAAACACTTTTTTGCTCTTCTAACTGCGTGAGATTAGAGCATAAGTTAATTCATGTGAAAGAATCTGAAACTCAAGAAGATCAAACATTACGAATTTTATCTATCCCTTTAATAAAAAACAATAAACCTTGTGTATAAGCAACTTACAAATATTTAAATTTCAAAAATGATATTCTAAAAGAAATGTTATAAACCTGATGTATTATAGCTCCACTTTTCAAAAATATTATTATAATGACTAGTTTCTCCGAAAAATATCACCATCCCTTTTAAAACAAAAGTATGTGATCTAATGATTTTCTTTTAGGTTGTTTAAAATGTAGATGAAAATTATTGAACACAGAAAATAGTCCTATAAATAAAGTATGATGAATTAGTGAGCTGGAAGCACCAGATATTTCTGTATGAGAGGACGGCATTGTGCTTCTGTTTGCTTAATAAGGAAATGCAATGATATATACATACATATATATATGTTTGTCAGAAGTTATTGTGTATTTGTCAAATACATTTAAATCATCTAAATGCGAGATATTTTATCTAATGGCGGATACAAGGTTTAAGTAATTAAAGTTATTATCATTATCCCCAGAAGGCAAGATGAAAACTATATAAAGTATGTGCGTGCATAAATTGGGTAAATTTATAAAAGTTTTAGGATCATGATTTTTTTTTAGAATTATAGGACAAAAAAGTTAAAGCTTAGCAGAAATTCGATATTAATAATAATAGAAACAGTTATTCCAAGTACGCGTGTTAAAAATATTGTAAAACATGATGCAATCCATCTTGATACTAGGGGGTGTTTAGAAATAAAATGTATTTCACATCGGTGGTTATGAGTAAATTTCGACCGACGAATGCCCATGTTATTAGATCAATACCTGCCAGTAGCGGAATCAGGTGCTATGTGTTTCAATTAGAAGTGGAAACTGCCGTAATCAGATTTGTAAACCGTTTTGTACATGCACTACACTTACGAAGATTGATCACTTTCTACTTACTAAGTGTTCCAACGTTAAAATGGGTGATGCTTTCCTGTAACATGATAATGCCAGACTCTATACTGCTCGACGAATGCAACTGAGTCTTAAATTAGTAGCTCTTCTCCATTCTACGCATGCATAGCCTAACACCCTGTGACTTTCTTGTTGTTATTTTATGGTTCTCTCAAGGACGTTCTGCGTGAATAACACTTCGAGAAAACTGACAATTCTAAAGCAGCAGTTGTGCGCTGTTGGATTTGTAAAACACTTGTATTTATCGAGTTTATATAATGGAAATCATGTAATAAAGCAGGAAAGACATTGTACGTAGTACAAACTATATCTGCAAAAGTGATGTCTGGTTTCTCACAAACAACAGCACTGGTGTATATTTTTATCCTTTTTTTTTCCTGAACACTCCTTGCTTCTATTACTGTTAAATTCCATTGTAATGAAGGTAAGTATTTTCAAAAACAAGTTTAGTTTATCAAAAAATACCCCCTCCCCCATGACTCAGCTATAGCGCTATAAACCAGGTTTCGATAAACGTGAAGGGCACAGCAGTGATAGCCCATTGTGTAGCTTTGCGCTTAATAACAAGCAAACAAATCAAAAATCAGGATATCAAGACACCTGTATTACCATATTCTGGCAAGTGATAATTCATGACTCTTTGGGTATGCTCATCTGTATCAGAAACCCTATTGTAAGGTTACATTGCGAAACATGGCACCTTATCAGCAAGTTCAAAATAAGGTTTACTCACACTATACTGAGTTTGTCTTTTCTCAAGTGTGCCCAGTATCCGTGATTTATCCACATGAATATATTTTTTATTATTATGTAAGTGTTGAATGAATGTTTGTTGTTTTATTATTGTTCAGATCGAATTCTCAACAAACCGGAGCTTGCGGGAAGTCATCCAGTTAACACAACAGTAGAATATGGAAGAAAGGCTACTTTCCAATGTCGTGTACGAAGTCAAGTGCTTCCACACATCCAAGTTAGTTATAACAATACAACAATATAAACCATTCTTAATCGTTTCTTGAATAGGAGAATAGAAATATTGAGATATGTTTGTTGTTAATTGAAATCTAAAGATACTCACCAAACTATAAACCAAAAAGTATACTTGGCAGTGTTCATTTTATACGCTCTGAAAATAAATGTCTTCACAGTTCTATGTTCTACTTTTTTGTAACTACACATCAACATTTTCTCTTTATAACAGGTGCAAAAACGTATACGTGTTTTAATTTTGAATTCTCTGCAAACTTACAGTTGATTAAAATGACGCGAAATATATTCAAATTACTTGTTTTTAAACATTTATTTCTCGTGTATCTTTTTGAAACAAAATTTTCATTGGTCACTTGTTATATCTCCAGTGGTTGAGACAGATAAAGAAAAAAGACTCAGCTCTCCAAGACAACGTTATCAAAGTGAAAGGAAAGTTTTATCGGGTACTGAAGTCAGATCACACCATAGAACAGTCTAAAGGAATATTTCTGAACAAACTACACATTTCAGAGGCTCGGGAATCGGACTCTGGAAATTACATTTGTTTAGGATCCACACCTATTGGTTACAGCTTTAGATCTGCTTTTCTGACAGTAGTACTACGTAAGTCAACCAAACTAGTGCTCATGTTATCAATAATAAACTCAATACATAGCAATTAACTGAAGGCAGTTTTGGTCTTTTCATCTGCTCCTCTTTTTGTTTTCATAAAATATATTAGAAGGCACTATTGACGTTAACTCTCCAGTGGTTTGATTCTCTAGAGTTTACTTAATTATTTTACAACTTCATACTTGAAATACAGGCATTATAAAATTTAAATAGAAGTACTGCATGAATTCTATTTTAGCCCATTTGTTGACTGATATAGTTATACTTCCCATTCTGATCATTTTCGAAGTTGTTTACTTGAAACGATTCAAGCTACCCGAGCACTTAACATTGTGTTATACAATCTAATATTTTTACCTCTTCGCAATAAATGTATGCTTACAGATTATATGAAGTTTATGTTAAATTAGGATTCAGGGAAGAATGGTTGGGGAAATACTAAAGAGACTTAAAAAAAACTTGACTCAGTCTGAATTAGATTTTTTAATTCTACATAAGATGGATTAGTAGTTTCTCTAACTTACTTAGATAAATATAACTTTATCTAGTTCCTGTAATTTGCATAAGCTGGATTAAGTGTTTTAGTAGTTCACTTAATTTTTACGGATTGGACTACGTGTCATGGTAGATTTAGACTTATCTAGTTCCTGTAGTCTGTATGAGCTATATTCAGTATGCAGCTAATTATTCTCGTATAGTACAAGAAAAACAACACAGAGGGTGATTTTAGTTTTATCTTTTATCGAAATATCATCAAAGAAAAAGTGTTATGTGCTATTTCAAAATTCCTAACGGACAAAAAACACAGCAAGGCTGAGAGGAAAAAGAAATGAAACAAATAAAGTATAAAATTCGAAATTTAGGCCTGTAGGTACGTTATAAAGGTGGCAGTCAATTCCCAATATTTGGCAGCGGATGCTGTTGACTAGATGCCTTTCGTCTCTTTCGTCTGGTCTAGAAGTCAGTTAAATTAGAGACAATTAGCCCTTGAATAGCCTTGGAAAGAAACAAATACTTTTGTTCTATTATATGGGTCTTTACTCCAATAATTTTGTTCTATTATATGGGTCTTTACTCCAGCATTTTCGGGAACAATGAATTGATAAATTATTTACTCATTACTAGTATTTAATTATAGTAACTATGATCATAATTACTATTATTATTAATGATTATTATTTCTTATTTACCTCTTATTCTAACTCCTACGAAGAGCCAACTGGTCAATCCTACCTATATCTCGTTTAGAGATATGAGTTCCACAAAAGAGCAGCCATGACTCGCATACACAAATTATAACATCATTGGTCTCAAATATTGATCACTGTGTACGTCATGTTAGGATATCAATTATGTACCAAGATATCTACTTGAGTATGTGCATTGCATTACACTTGTTTCACTTTCTTGTTTCTTCACAACCTTATTGTGCTTTTTTTTCCGTTAGAGTTTTTGTTTTGATTTGTTATGGAGCTTTTTACACGATGTATCCAATAACTCACTTCCTAATAGAATAAAATAAATATACTAAAAATGCATCTAATCAGGATTTTGAATACAAGAATCACAATTTACCAGTGATTGCTTAATTGACCAAGAGTCACTTAATTGCCAATTGCTTACTCATTTGAACACTGCAATTGATCAGATTTGATTTGTTTTTTGTTGTTGCACACAACGCTACACAATGGACTATGTGTTCTACCCATCGCGGCTGTGGTTTATGTTTGTTTGTTTGAGTTAAGCACAAAGCCACACAGTAAGCTAATTGCGCTGTGCCCACCACGGGTATCGAAACCCAGTTTCTAGCGTCATAAGTCCGCAGACTTACCTTTGTGTCACGATTTTTAACGTTATAAAATTTCAATCTCTATCGCTGAGTCTCCGGAGGTGTCACGTTTGAATACAGGTAGTTTTAGTCAATCGCTATAGCTCATTATAACTATTGTATATACGTATATTGTTATACCTACAAAGCTATAATGGTCTACCTTCATAGTATTAAATGTTTAAAAATATGTGGTCGTTTGTTTAATGGATTAATTGGATATTAAAGTGGCATGGGTTAAGTTACAAAACGCAAAAATCTACTCTTTTAGAAAGAAATAAATAGCAAAAGTCTCATCAACGTACGTTTTGTACAGAAATAAGTAAAAGCTTGCAAGGCAATTTTTCAGCCATAATGGTTGTCAAAACAAAACAAAAAATATCCACGTAGCCCTATAACAGTCAAAAAATATGTAGGATAAGTTTATTGTAGAAGTAAAACAAATAGTTTAGCTATAACCATCTTAAAATGTGTACATAATTAATTTATTCTGGGTAATTTTCGAAAATAACTTACTTTTTTTTTCTCATCTACGCAAAACAAGTCTTTGTTTTTTGACCAAAGTGAGAACTTAACTTAATAAACTAGTCGTATATTTCCAAATCTTAGAGCACAAATGACACTTATTTTGCATTTTCTACTAAACATGAAATTCTCTGCTTTTTAAAGTTTGCTTTAGTTGTAATAAGTTTACAAAAATATTTTTTATTGTTTAATTCTTGGAAAATGTTAGAAGCTCTAATGTGAAATGTATAAATATTATCCTAACAATTTTTTTAATTTATTGCCTATAAAGAACAATACGCCAATAATCACGAGGAACTCTGACAAATGTTGAAGTTATTTACAGTTACTGTTTCTATTCGTTTCCAGCACAACAAGATCACACAGTTTACTGGTCCCAGAGGGTAGGAGACTGGCAGGACCAACCTAACTCCCTGTTGGTTACTTTACCCATCATCCTAGGTGTTTTAGTTGGTGTAGCTGTAACTCTGGCAGTTGTTTGCCATCGCAGAAAATTAGCAGCTTCATTTCAGTATCAGAAAGGATTTGAATCCCACAGTCTACAAACAGGAAGACAAGTTGGAGCAAGCATTCTGGAAGTCATTGTAGAGTCGCATTTTGGTCAAACTATTACAGGAAAGGGTAAATCAATGAAGAAAAACCTCATTTTCCAGGATGGTTCTTACGTGCCCCTAGACGAAGGAAAAAAAGAAATTCTCGAAGAAAACCTGGAATCAGTTGTGTCACCCGTAAGATCAGAACTTGTATTTAATGGAGAGACTACAGAATCTAAACTTTGCAATGATGGGCAGCAGACAACCTTCAGTTTGGCTTATGACTTGGACCTCGTAAAAAATAATGTGTAAAATTAAATATAATTCTCGTTGTTCTAGGGCAAAATGATTATGATCCATCAGCTCCTCTGTGTGTGAAAGGTTACTTAGAAATCCAACTGATATTCCAGTTTAGGCCTAATGATGAGCCACTTATTGAACATTGAAATAAAGAAAGTTTCGTGTTTTGACGCCATTTTCATAAATACTGAATTATATTAAACATTTGGCTGGGAGACAGATAAAACCAGCTAAGTATTTATTGCTATTTTAATGTTTAATACATATTCGAAATGTCATTGTTCAATATTGTGTAACTATAAATCTGTAATTATAGCGCTTAAATTTGGTCAACAGTGATTTCTCATTCTAATTCTCAGAATCTCAATTAATGAGTGTCGTTGAAAAAATAAACATGTATATAATAAAGTGCTTATTATTTCTCCAATGAAATAATACAGTGGCACTACCGCGGTGCAGGTTAGAATTCAATGTTACATATACAGGGTTCTTTATAATTATATATCTATTCCAATAGTAATTGTGGGTGGTAACTCTACTCACCAGCCTCCTATGGGTTATAGATCCAGGATATATCAAATGGGCTTGACAAGCAGTAATATAACTTTTTTAAACGTCAAAGATTTATCTTAGAAATATTAACAAAAGATTAAAACATATTATTTGTTCTATTGACCTGGATATATAATTACAGAAAACCTTTCACATCGCTGCTTGCTGTAAAGATTAGTCTGTCGGTTCTTTGTTGCCCATTATGTTATTATAATGTTAGTGCTAGACTTAGTTACATTAATAGTTAACTAAATACTAGCGTAAGTGAAAATGCTAAAACATGTAATGCTGTGTGCAAAACATTACCGATACTTTTGTGACATTGCTTATAATGATTTAGTGTATTATTCCAATAAGATATTTTTGTTTTGGGAAACTGTTAATTTTGGAACATATGAAAAGGAGTAGCCTTTCATACTTTTATAAAATAATGAGCAAACTATTTTATATTCTAGTGAAACTAAGTGTTAAACAGAAGTTGAACAGCTCAAAAATGTTCTCCATTTTTTTTTTTTTTTTACTTACAGGTCATTTAAAGTGAGGAACTATAAGTCAATTCTTTCGAGTAACAATAACCACAAAGTCTTGTGTACTTTTAACAAAAATTTATTTTTTTATTTTTCAATTAATTTTTTTCATTCAATTAAACGTTCAATTGAATTGCATTTTAAGGTTTCTAATACTAACGGACTATCAAACCCTTTGGGAACCATAGATTTATATAGCTATATTTAAACGGTCTGTGAAAGTTAGAGATATTCAATCCTTAAATTAAATCTTTGAAGAAAAATAATTGTTACATTTGCCATAATCTGGTTGGTTGCCACAGAATATTATCCAAGTCAGGCTGAGGAATTATAGTTACTGTGAAATATCGAACTCGTACCTACAGTGCGATGGAGCTCCTCTTAAACAATCATGTTTTTCATCATTTGCTAGAATTTTGTATGGGAACAACGCGTAGGGTAGACGAGAATTTGAATCTTAGCTTAATAACTGTGCGGTAATAACATTAATTGGCTAACAGATACTTAGAAATCTGCAAATAACTGGAGGATCGTAGAGTTAATTGGTAAGACGAAAGTTTTAAGTGGCGAAAACAGATATGCAGCAGAAAAACACAAGTATTCATTATGAGCACACGTATCACGATAATAACTGATTGATAAACAAAAACAATTTTTGATAATAAAAGTATAATGAAAGAAAACTGAGCTAAGACTTTAAGATTATAAAGCTGAATACGCAAGTTTTGGTCAGCTGGCTTTAAGACAAGAGAATACCTCATAAGACGAGCCCAAAATTCATTAGCAAAGCTATAGATTTATAGCTTGACCAATGAGCTCAAGAGGTCATAACTATCAATCGTACTATATCCCCATTAAGTGTGTGGGACAATTGTATGAGGCATGGACATCAAAAGGTGAACATCTTTTCTTGCGAGTATCTAGAAGGATATCAAGACAATGGTCGATTGGTACTCACAAAAAAACTTCATCCCTAGGAAAGCTTTTCACATATTTTTAACTGGTGTCCATGTTCGCATGATACAAACTAATTATACAAATAAAGTTTGTTTTGTCAGTGGGAACTTAAAAGTAACTTTAATACATTTGAAATCTATGAGATGCTGGCTGATAAAGCAACAGAAATTACTGCTTTGAATAGGATTTGCTCCATATAAAAAAGTGGATAATTCTATTTTATTGGCTACATGCATGCATGCATACATACATACGTATATATATAAATATATATTTCATTGAAGCTACAGAAATCTCGATAAAGATATTAGTACAATACGTAAACAGTGTTTGTTCATCTTATCTTGTCGTGATACCCGTTGGAAGAGATTTGGTACAACAGCTCGTATATCACCGGTTTGTCTTAAAAACTTAACAGGAACTTTTGAGAATTTTTTCTAACTTAAATGAATTTTATCTTTCTTGTTTATTGATGTATTTAAACATTAGTATATTTAATCAATTGAACAATAAAGTCCATGTAATTGTGAATTGTATTTGTGGTTTAAAGGTTTGCTATAATACTTCACTACAACATAACAATAGTATGATCGTGTCAGAAGAACCTTGCATTTTATTTTTTGTATCTTATGTTGATTCTGAAATATAAAAAAATGCACCTTGATTTGATTTACTTTAACTATTTTTAAACGTTTCCACATATGAGAAATATAATAGCACAACATGCACCACAATCAAAGACACCCCTAGCAATGAGGTTAAGAAAGTTTCATGGAAATATTTTTCCTTTTTATTTGTATTTCAATTTTCAGTAATAAATAAACTACAAAATTAGTTCTCATTGGGGTACTACGATAGAAAGATAAATTAATCACTCATAATAGAATAATCATAATGGTTTATAGCCAAGAAACGAGATGAAGCTTAACTACATAGAATTCGATCTAGCTATTTCAAGACATATGAGGTAAACTGTCTAGTATAACTAGTTGATATCTAAGTGATTGTGTGAGATACATCTGATTATTACCTTAATTGTTATTAACTTAAATCAACATGCTTCCTTCATATCAATTTTTATATTTACATCAGTACATGCTTAGAAATAAATGGCAAATACTTCGCAATTGAAAAGAATTAAAATAGAAATAATTACAAAAGTAATGCCCAAATGCTTAGATCCAATTGGGTGACATTTTATTCTTGTATGTTCTAACACTAGTGTTAAGACTGGTTCATTAAGTTAATAATAATGAATCGATTTATCATGATTCTGATTACAGCGTATAGGGTTCTCACTAGCATATGTTTGTAATGTTGTTGAGAATGTGCTGATTTTAGCTTAAACGATAATAACATTAAAATCTTGTTACCTTGCTCAAATATAATTGGCTAACTGCATTATACTAGCGCTAATAAAGCATTAGTTAAGATCAATGACTAATTATGCCAAGTTAGAAACTGTACTGATTCTCTACTTTATTGTTTTAAATCATAGAAGTTTAAATAATTGAAACACAGAACGTTTTGTTGAAACAAATCACAAGCCAAAATGATAAGAATCTTCGCCAAAGCTAAAATGAAATACTAGAAGTTGAATTCCAAAGCCAATTTTCCTGACACAGTTACTTACTATAGAGTGCTTGCAAGTAAATAAATACTTCAACTGAGGCAAATATTTTTTCATAAAATAATACTTTGGTATCACAGTGGTATTTTGATTTCTTACCAACAGGTATTAACGCTGTTATAACATGTATTTGATTGATATTACAACAGGTAGATTTGATAGTACCTAATTAATTTCATAAAGAAGCATACAGTAGCTTCTGAAACATATATATTTCACTATCGCCGAGATATGTGTTTAATTCATCACATTTCTTGGACTAGCCAATAAAAATCACCAAAAACTCTTCTGAATTTGTGAAAAAAAAGCTTACTTAATTTGAGCTTATTTGATACTTCTCCCTTTAGGGAATCTTACCTCGAGTGGGAAATCCACTAGGTTTATTGGAGTTTTAAATATTACATTTGATTTTGAAATATGTTCAGAGAACCTCAACACTGTCTTGCTTGTCGCCTGTAGGATGTGATTGGTCTTTAATCGTCATGGTAAGAACTCAGTAGCGTTTCAGTAAAAAAAAAAAAAAAAGCCCAAATTAGCAGGTTGCATGTATCGGCTTTACCTTAAGCATGACCTTTATCTGTTTCATTAAACACTGTATCATTAAATCTCTATTATGTCTCAAAATCTTATCCGTATCGATATATGCAATGATGATAATCAAAATACAAAAAGCCTTCAATCGTCCTTGATAAACATCATTGAAAATATCGCTTACGGAATGAAACAAGCCTCTCACTTTACCCTTGAGAGTAGTTATTGTAACTCATCAACTGTCTGAGATTAGTAATCAGAACGCTGATAATATAGTACCTTGCTTTGGTGGTGTATTACTGGCTGAGTTGTGAAACGAATAATTACGAAAATTTGAAAAACAATACTATCAATCTTATCGTCACGCGAGCCACAGTTTATCAAGGTTATATTTGATTAGACTCTTTCATTTGCGTTCATTGTTTTGACATAAAAACTTGTTCGAATATCTCCTTAACTGCTTCATTTTTGTACTGTTTTGATAATTAAATATTAACAATTTCAATTACAAGCACTATTAAGAAAATATTATTTCCGAAATTTCACAATCATTTATTTATTTTCATATTATCTTTCATTTTTCATTTCAAGTTATGAATTGTAAGGGTAAAATTTTCTGCTAGGTTTCCACAAAATCATTTGCTTAATTATCAATACTTGGTTCGGTCCGGCATGGCCAGGTGTTCAGGGCACTCGGCTCGCAATTTGAGGGTCGCGGGTTCGAATCCCCGTTACACCAAACATGCTTGTCTTGCTTGGGAGCGTTATTATGTGACGGACAATCCCATTATTCGTTGATAAAAGAGTAGCCCAAGAGTTGGCAGTGGGTGGTGATGACTAGCTGCTTTCCCTCTAGTCTTACACTGCTAAATTAGTGACGGTTAGCGCAGATAGCCTTCGTGTAACTTTGCGCGAAATTCAAAACAAAACTCACAAATCAATGGTTGGTTCATAAATAACATTTCAAGTAAGTTATGCCTGTAATGTAAACATGATAGGTATTATTTTTCATTATAATATTTGCATTGAAGATTTTCAAGATTTGTGGGTTATTTTTTTTAGAAGCGACTCATTGTCCATATTGTTAGGTTGTTTACAAGAAATGTTACCCACTGACGAGGAACCCACTTGAGGTCATTTGCTGTTTGCGCGTGAATTGCTACATTTTTTTACATGTTAATTCCCTAAACCTTCCACGTGAGGAGGTTATGCAGTTTATACAAACACTTGATTTCAGAAAACACGAGTCACATGTCATTATTAGAAACTCAATGTAATAAAATAATGTGCTGATATATGTAATTATTGCACACATTTAACATTTTTTAGTTTGCCTTTTTGCCTAGCCATCAATATCAAAAACCCTAAAACCATTTTGTCTGACGTAATGCTTCTTATAGCAAGAGAAAGTTTCAAAGTCTTTAATTAACACAGCGGTTTTGTATTAATGTTGAGTAATAGAATACCTTCCACAGGCGTCAGAGTGTTAGTGAATGTGTTATTGAAAATATTACTGGAACCTGTGGTTAATAGCATTGTTTTATCCAGAAATATAAAGTATATAGTTTAAATTATTAAGTGTTAGCGAATGTGTTATTGGATAGATTACTGGAACCTGTGTTTAATAGCATTGTTTTATCCAGAAATATAAAGTATATAATTCAAATCATTAGAGTTAGTGTTTTGTATTGTTCTTTACTCTACATTATAATAATAGTCTTCTCATCTGCTAGATAAGAGCTGGTTTTCTTGGC
Source organism: Limulus polyphemus (assembly GCF_000517525.1). Taxonomy (NCBI): domain Eukaryota; kingdom Metazoa; phylum Arthropoda; class Merostomata; order Xiphosura; family Limulidae; genus Limulus; species Limulus polyphemus. The sequence continues at coordinate 42,176 of NW_013665703.1, read as the reverse complement.
TTACTAACATTCTAAGGAAGCATTCTTCCCGGGAATAGTGAATGACGCGGAAAACTGGATTACAACAAATTCGTCTAGACAGCAATATTTTATTCGACTTCAGAACCTTTTAGTGTTTGATCCAATACATCCCTGGTTGCATCTTGGGTAGGTGAACTCATATATCACTAGTGTGATTCTCAGTGGATGTTATTTGTCTTTAAAGTTGAAGAACCCTTTTAACTTATACTCTTGTTTTAAAGACACATTTTAACTACATTGTGAATGTAGCCGTTTGATAATAGTAGCAGTTTTTTTTCGGGACGTCTAACATAATAACAAATGGGGTATTGAGCTTTTCTGATTTGGTGTGGATTATTCCGTTTAGGAATGTCAAAATAAAACAGTTTCTTCTAAGCATTCTCGACTTCTGTTTCAAAAAGCTTTTAATTTCCCGGTGTCTTAAAAGCTCTGTATAATAGTGTTTTAACCAAATTTTCATTGAAAAATTAAGGGAGTGAAATTTTCAAAATTTGAATAAAGACCAGTGATAGTGGCTGTACGATACACTTTAGTGGTAAGTATACCCTGGTTATTTAAGACATGAATATCTAAGAAAGAAAGTTTTTTATTTTATTGATTTTAATCAGTAAACTTTATATCGAGATGTTAAAACCTAAAAAAATCGTTAATTGACTCAACATTGTTAAACACCACAAAAATATCACCCACATTTTCCTTGGAAACATGGGAAAAGGTTATCAAATTAGGGGCAAAGCAGGAGCCCATAGCCGCTCCATTAATGATCAACCTGTTCATAGATTTTACCGCTAAATATAAAATGTTATTGTTTCGTCGTAAAAAGTAAAAATAGTTTAAAATTCGTACAATTTCATTTTCAGCAAACACATGGTTAGAACAACAAATAATGATTCCGTCTGGAGGTATATTTATAAAAAATAAAAAAATACTCGATACCATAACTAGCTGACTCCTCATCCAGTGAATCAGAAGTAAACTTGAAGGTTTATAATGCTAAAACTGGGTTTTCATACTCGCGGTGGGCACAGCACAGTTAACCCTGTGCGTAACTTTGTGCTTAACAATAAACAAACAAACTACAAATAGTACAATAAATATCATCACTAAACTCTGTCTGCTTTAGACTACTGACAAATTCAAAAGTATGCTTAACAAAATATTCATTCTGTACAAACTATTTCTCAAGCAGGACCAAAACCATGATTATTGGTGCCTGAAAGTCCTTGTTTGCGAACCTTAGGGAGTCCTTACAAAACCCCACACTGTCATCTTGTTGGTTGGATCTTTTGGTAAATGTCTCCCTCTATGGTGTCGTCTTTTTAACTTTAAAAGGTGTCTTTTAATTTTCGCTTACGTTGTTGTTGTGGGATCCCTCCTGATTTCTACAAATTTAATTAGAATACTTTTCACTCTGTTGATTCAATAAATTTTATTTAAATCACAACCTCATTACATTTTCAATATAGTGATTATTGTGTTTTACAATATCTAAAGTTTCCAAAGCTTGGATTTTATCATTGCCTAAAGTACTGTTCTTCTTTTCTGGGCCTAAAATTTTGTAATATCCCCAGGGCACAAACAGCACTTGAATCTTGGACAATTGTTGTAAAAAGTTTCATAACCTAGAAAATAATACTCTTCAGTGACTTTCTTAAGAGGAATAGAAAACTGTAATCATTTGACTAGGAACCTTTTACTATCATCACAAACCTATACAATGGGTTATTTGACTAGGAACCTTTTACTATCATTACAAACCTATACAATAAGTTATTTGACTAGGAACCTTTTACTATCATCACAAACCTATACAATGGGTTATTTGACTAGGAACCTTTTACTATCATCACAAACCTATACAATGGGTTATTTGACTAGGAACCTTTTACTATCATCACAAACCTATACAATGGGTTATTTGACTAGGAACCTTTTACTATCATCACAAACCTATACAATGGGTTATCTTTGTTTTGCCCACAGAGGGTATTGAAATTTAGTTTTTAGGGTTATAAGCCCTCGAGCCACAGAGAGGCCCATGAGAGGTTCATGGTGATTCTGCAGGATATTTATTTGTTTGTTTATAGCTACATAATGGGCTATCTGTGCTGTACCAACCACGGGTATTGAAATCCAGTTTTTAGTGTTATAAGTTTCAGGCTTTCGGGGGGATTGCAGCAGATAAAGGAAGTATCAGAATCCTGAAGAACTTATACTGGAGTTAACAAGAAGCAGTTCGAATTGACGAAGAACTAAGCAATTGGTTTGTGGTTGAAATAGGAGTACGACATGTTTCATTAGTTTTTCAATACATAGAATTCACCAGGCGATTACAATATATTTAATAATAAATGTATTGTTTCATGTTAGTTTCAACTGATTATTTTGTCACGTCGTCAGTGCCGAGTATATTATTACAGAGGAGTTAAAGCAAGTCATGAAAATATGAAACCAAATTCACACTCAAAGCCTGTGTATATAAAACAGTTTTATAATATATTATTCTATGTGAGCTAGTTTTGATTAGAACATACCTTTCATGGTGCAAAGAGTCAATGTCGATATCTTCAGATTGTCAGTCGGATTCTGTCTCCCAATCATAATCTGTACTTGATTTTACTACTAACCATTGACTAGCCCATCAGAATCAATCAGTGCATGCGCGCGCCTTGAAATGGTGAAAAGGGTGGGTGTATTTCAATTGAATAAGAATGTTAATTATGTTGGATATTCTAAAGCAGATACGTACTCAGTCTACCAAGTTCTATTAATTTTAGGTCGATTAGTTGATTAACTTCACTTAAAAAACTAGTTGACTAGTAAACTTCAGTGGTTATTTCAGTACTAGCTGTTAACTATATTATTTTATTTATACGCAGAGATGCTCTGGAGAGAGTTAATTACTGATACAGTTGGAATCAAGGATAACGGAAACTGAATATGTAATAATACGCTGTTATACTGTTTATGCTGCGTTTATGGGTGATTCCGAGGAAAAGATATAACGGTTATTTGGCAAGCTTGTTGACAAAGGTTAAAATAATTTAATGTTAACAAAACTGAAACAATAGCAATTTCACAATCTGAAAAGGCTTGGAACAAGTAGCGGAGTTCACTTATCTGGAGATAAATAACATTAGTGATGAAAATTGTAGAAAAGATGAAAAGTGGAGAAATTAGAATGGCAAAAACGTCATTGTTCGATCTCTAGGAATTGCTTAGGTGATATTTCTGACTAGAATTGAAGAAAATAATGTTACATATAATGTTACTATAATGTTACATATATTCCGTCCTAATCTATGGGGTGAAAATGTGGATTCAGTTTGCTAGAACAAAAGACACTTGTAAGTATTTGAAAAGCGATGTTGTAGAAGAACGATAAACACCATCTTCACTGAAAGAATAATTAATGAAGAAATACTTAAATGCGCATAAACGAAAAAAACTGCAAGACAGTAGGAAACTGCGCTACTTTGGGGCATAAAAATTAGATTTTAATGAAGGTTGGCAGATATTTTGATGGGTAAAATCGAAATAAGAAGAGCGAAGGGTAGGCTGAGACTCGCTGGTCTCGATAACATTAAAAATGGATTGGAGATTAGAAGCTTGAATTGGAAAAGTTGATGCAGACAGTGAGAGGTATAGAACAATAGAGAACTATCGACCCTCGGAATTAGGGAGGACATTATGATTGATTGATAATGATATCTTCACGAGATTACAAGAGAAGAAATATTTTTTTTTTACTGTTGTTGTTTCTTCAAGACATCTGATGACTATTTGTCGTATCACCCAGACCATAGTACATTATCTATCAAAACACTTGTTTCTTCTTAAAGTATTTTTCGATCACGCGCATTATTAGTATTATCTTATTTAACAGACCATAACATGCATTATCACCATTTATCTAAGTTCACCTGACGTCGCCTTCTCAAAGCTTTTAGCTGTGAGCACATCTCTCTTCAGAGTCACAAAGCATCGTAGAAGAAGCTTTAAGAACCACGTCAGCTAACTCGATAAAGTTTGATATTTAAATTAATTATGTTTAAGATGGAAATTAGCAAGAGCATGGAACCTAATAACACAAATATTAACACAGATATTACATCTGTTGACATGGAAGCTAATACGAGCATGAAAAAACAAGATGTACACTATGCTCTTCACTGGAAAATGTTTTTGGCTTCTGGTGTTGCATTAATTGGAGCTGTTGGAATGGGGATGGTGATAGGATTTACGGCCCCTGCTCTCCCTAAGATGATAATTCCCAGTAGCCCAGTCATATTAACAGAAGACCAAGGAACTTGGTTTGCTAGCCTTATGGCTGTTGGCGCTCTTGTTGGTGGTTTGACGGCAGGTGAGTAAACTCATCCTTGTAGTAACTATGTCACGATAATGTTCTTTAATATAATTTCTTATGTCATTAAATGTTTTATATATCATGATTTGAACACACCTATATAACAACTGATTTTTCAACATTGGTGATGATAATACGTTTTCAGCATACATTAAATTAGGATTTAATTTCAATCTTTTTGACACCTCTTTCAGTGTGTCGGCATACTGGTTTTGGCAGGAATGACTACTGGTGGATATTATAATCTTTTTATGCTACAACATGACTTTGTGAGTGCTATACTACAGAGAGATACATTTTTACAATTATTGGCTTTAGTTATTAACAGACCCCCCAGTGGCACAGCGGTATGTCTGTGGATTTGTACCGCTAGAAACCGGGTTTCAATACCCGTGGTGGACAGAACCCAGATAGCCCATTGTGTTGCCTTGTGCTTAATAACAAACAACAACAACAATAGTTAGTAACAGTAATTGTGTTTTGTCATAGCTATAATATAGAAAGCTTTCATTATCCCTGAATTATTTAGAGCAACGTACAATTTCTTTTTTCTAACTCTTGAAAAAAACGTTTCTATATCTCATCTTTCCCAAATAATAACCAGAAACTTTCATCCAACATGGCATATTCCATTAATTATGCTACAGGGTTCTGAAAGGAGCAATCATGAATAGGAATATGTTGTTTTTTAATGTTGTCTGTTTCATGAAGACAAAATGTTTGGCTAAAACGGTTTTGTTTGCATAGGAATAGACATTTTTAATGGGACTAACTTCTAATAAGCATAATAACTTAATATTCCTTTCTAATTTACAGGCCCTGTATCAGAAATTCTGGGAAGGAAAAAAGCGCTCATCCTAATGAACATTCCCTTCATCCTTGGCTGGCTTCTGATTGTGCTTGCTAATGGAATTTCCATGTTATACGTGGGACGCTTGTTGACAGGTATATGTACTGGAATGGTATCTGTAACAGCTCCGATGTATGTCGTCGAAATCTCAACTCCAAATATCAGAGGTATGCTGGGAACCTCCTTTCAAGTATTTGTTACTATTGGTATCCTGGCAGCGATGACTCTTGGAGTTTACCTTTCTTGGACATGGCTTGCAGTGACATCTGCCATTCTGCAAGCCACGGCAATGGTCTCCATGATTCCTATACCTGAATCTCCTAGCTGGCTTATGAATAGAGGAAGGAAAGAAGAAGCGGTTCAAGCTATTTATTTTTTTCAAGGCAAAAGAGGTGTCGATGCTGAAAAACAATGCGAAGAAATTATAAAAAACGTCGAAAGTGACCAAACAGGACGAATAGCACTATCTGATTTTAAACAAGAGCATTACTGGAAACCTGCGCTTCTGTCTATTGGATTAATGTTCTTCCAACAGCTCTCAGGCATCAATGCTATTTTGTTCTATACTGTAGAAATTTTCAGAGAAGCTGGAAGCTCCCTCGATGAGAGTTTGAGTACAATTTTGGTCGCTGTGGTAATGGTTTTATTCACCATTCTCGGAAGTTTTCTTGTCGACAGAGCAGGACGTAGAATCTTACTTTTAATTTCTGGAGTGGGAACTGCAACCAGTCTCTTCTGTTTGGGTCTGTCCTCTGGTGTTCTTGTCCACAAAATTGAATCATTCGAAACCCGTTTTGGCTGGATACCACTAGTTTGTCTGCTAGTATATATAAGTACTTTTGCTGTTGGATTCGGCCCTCTTCCGTGGTTTATGACGGCAGAAATGGTTCCCCAAAGAGCTCGAAGTATTGTTAATGGTATAGTCGTTTGTTTTAACTGGACGTTTGTCTTCATGGTCACTAAAACTTTTGACATATTTCTTCATGGCCTAAATCAGCATGGTACTTATTGGTTATTTGCTGCCATGTGTGCTCTCAGTTGTTTATTCACTTTATTCCTTCTTCCGGAAACCAAAGGCAAATCATTAGAACAAATACAGAAATACTTTCTTGGCATTAAAGGTACAATACCCACTTCTTCATCGCAAATTGAACTTATTGAATAAAAACGTTTTCTGTTTATGGAAATGCGTAGGAGAAACGTATCTTTGTTTAATACATGAACAAGTACTGATAATGGTTTAAAGGAAGTGAATATCATGAAGAAAACCTTCAAGATCAACTAAATATTTCATCAAATAACTTTTCGGCGTAAAAACAAGAAGAATACAGAACTGATTTTGTTTACTTAAGTTAGGATGAAATTTCTTACCTAATGAAGATCTCACTTTTATTCATAAGAGGAAAGATTAAGCAAAACACAATTTGATTTTGCATTTCACAGTCAACTGGTATTTGGTATGTATTGCCGTTGGGGAATTGGTTGACGTCAGTCCAAGTGACTGATCCTTTCCATTTGGCTGAATCTTTAGTGAAACCTTACGATGGACGATTTTACAGAAATCAAGTAGGACCCCTGAGGAGGTTAATATTACGATAAATCTGCATCCTGAGAATAAGTTACTCGTAGACGCACGTCTAATAAACTAAAATATTACAAAATCGTTTCTAATTATCATAATATTTTGCATTTTAGTGATACGAAATGCCAAGTGAAACGAATGACAAATGTTAAGTAAAAACATTCACAGGTTAAACACGATGTTTGTAGATTTTAAATGTTCAATGGAGAGTTGTAAAGTAAAAATAGTTTGAACTTTAACATACTGCTTTTAACATAAATACTGGACAAACATCTTTAGTCCATATATGTATTTCACATTGAGTCAGCTCATTGCTGTTATTGTTAAACAAATACTCTTTACAGAATAAACTTATTAATCGTTTAATTATTTGAGTAATAGTTATGTATAATATATATATATATATTAATGTACCTAAATAAAATTTATTGGATTGGTGTATATTGTTCTTTTTTATTAGCAGGAGAGACATATAAAAGTGTTTTGATTAGCATGACAGACATATAAAAGTGTTTTGATTAGCACGAGAGACATATAAAAGTGTTTTGGTTAGCATGAGAGACATATAAAAGTGTTTTGATTAGCATGACAGACATAAAAGTGTTTTGATTAGCACGAGAGACATATAAAAGTGTTTTGGTTAGCACGAGAGACACGTAAAAGTGTTTTGGTTAGAATGAGAGACACGTAAAAGTGTTTTGCTTAGCATGACAGACACGTAAAAGTGTTTTGATTAGCACAAGAGACATAAAAGTGTTTTGATTTGTCACACATTTATACTTTCAGGGCTAATGATGGTCTCTTACTTAAACTTATTTCATTATAGAACACTATTTTCTTTCCAGTTTTCTTGCCCTTGGTTTATCAAAAATTGTTAATTTAAAAAGTGGGAATAGAGATCTTCAAAACTCACAGAAACAAAATACCTAGTTTGAAGTGAAAATGCACTCGTAAAAAAGTAAACAAACCAGCTTAAGGTTTGAGATATAGTGTTTATATTATTTCCTCAAGCTATAAATCCCTATTTGACTCACCTGGATATTACAGCGTTTGGACATAGGAGCTCAGTAGGATGGCAGAACAATAATAAATAATAATAAAGAACGAATTGGCGATCCCTTTTATGAACCACTGTTGTAATTCATAATAATGCCCAATTTAGTTTGACTTATGGTAGCTTCTGTCCTTTCCATTTTTAAATGACAATATAAATTTATCAAGCCACACTATGTTATATATTAAATATTTTTACAATGCTAAGATCCGGGGTTCGGTTCCCCGCGGTGGATACAGCAGATAACCCAATGTGGCTTTGCTTTACAAAAACAAATAATATTAAACATATAAAAACCAGTTGTTTAATAGGTTTATTTGAATAACACAGATCTGATTACGTACTATAATATTATTTAAATTATAATATATATAGTAGTTAATGTATAACATAGCACATTTGTAGTTTTCATTTCTATAGTAACGTCACAACTATTCTGAATTACTTTGCAATAATTCTTAGTTTTTCTACGTTAAGTTTTATCAACGTCTTTACACGAATTTCTAACATATATACACACACTGTAACGTATAATAAAGATATATGGTTGATTAAGGCAGAAAAATCAAGCACTGTCAAACATATACGTTTCCTACAGAATATTTTTCTACAATTCTCAACGCAGCACAAGTGATATTAAACATGTGAAACTGATAAAAATCTTACACTATGAAAGTAATAAATTACAACCATAATAAATAATGGTTTTCACTTAGTCTAGCAAAGCGCGCACCATAATTGCGAAGTTTTGTATTTCAGTTTGGAGATCACTACAGACAGGCTACTTTATACTGAAAAGTAAAGATAATAGAAATCGCAGTTGTCCATGAAAATGTCCACAGTAAACACATACCAACTACTGTCTGAGCTTCCTAAAGATTATTCATACTTATTTGTACATTTTTCTTTCTTCACCAAAATTTGAATTTTCAGTGAAGAAAAGAAAGAAATATTGAACGACGCAGAGTTTAAATCTATTCATTGATTCGCTACTCACTCTGCAGTGGCCCGGCATGGCCAGGTGGTTAGGGGCGCTCGACTCGTAATCTGAGGGTCGCGGGTTCGAATCCCCGTCACACCAAACAGTCAATCCCACTATTCGTTGGTAAAAGAGTAGCCCAAGAGTTGGCGGTGGGTGGTGATGACTAGCTATCTTCCCTCTAGTCTTACATTGCTAAATTAGGGACGGCTAGCGCAGATAGCCCTCGTGTAGCTTTGCGCGAAATTCAAAACAAACACTCTGAAGTAGACTATAGTTCAGCATATTAATGACTACTCAGATCTGCTTTACATCGTATCCTACGAATAGTCGTACTGTTGTGTATTTTAATGAAAGTACGAACCTAATAATTACCTGGAGCAAAACCAATAAAGAATTCTAATTTCACCTGACGCCATTTCTCTAATGTGAAATAAACAACAAAAAAACAATAACAAGCAAATGGAAGAATTTAAAAACACGAACAACTCTATGCTGGCAAAGCAAGGGTAGATTCTGTGGCCCGTGAACAGCAATGCATAATATAGCACTGTATGTAAAGTCACTTGTAACTATTCATACCCCCAGACTCTAAGGCGTGTTTCTTACCTGGCATCTTATTTTAAAATTTTGTAATGTGAAGATGATTTGTAAGAAATATATAAATACTCGAATTTCAGTTTAAACCATTGCTCTATCACAGACCAGTATACAGTTTGTAGTGTAAGTCCATATAATCATAAAGGCTTTCTCATGCTAGATTAAGCATCTGGCACCTGCTTTGCTCAAGAACATATATAAATATATATAGTAAATTACATTGCTTGTGTTTTTAACATTTTAGGACTTCTCTTTATAGTTCATAGATTTGATATATAAATTCATATAGAACAATTATTATAGTATAATCTATAATATATCTGAATATTATGTGCACTCATTTTTACGATGAATGGGTTCTACACTGAAAAGCTGAATCTTACAGTGCCATCTTTTGAGCCAAACAAAGACGAATGTTTTATACCAACATCAGCATATGAAGGTATCTGTTGTCATGATTATCATTTATATATTAAAAAAAAAATAATTTTTGAAACTTTACTTTGAACTGCATTTGTCCATAAATAAATAAATATGACTGCTTGAAAATAAAAATGTATAATTTATAATTTCGTCTTCGCCTTACAGGTATAACAGTTTTCGAACATTTAAAGTAAATAAAGACATTGTATTTTCTCAAGTATTTCCTGTTTATACACACATAACTAGCAAAATTGAAAGTTAAACCTAATTAAACGAACAAACTCCTCTATCAGAAATGCAGCAACTCACTGTGCATTTTGTTTGCATATTTAATATCTTCGTTTTTTCCTCCACTGCGAACTCGAACATTTCTCCGATTTTGACTTATTGAAAATTTCAGAACACACGCAAGGTGTTTTAAAAGGTACGATGTCGACAGCTGCACAAATACGACCAAATGTCATCTTCATAGTTCAGTTATATCATTCTTAACATGTTCGTATATCAAAAGAGTATATATTTCTGGAAAAGGACGTAACTTTTAAAAATGATATTTTGTGAGAGAGTGATTCTTTATGCAACAAGTCTATTGTTATGTCGAATTTGTTCATTAAAAGGCACCTTGAAAGGACTTCTGTACCCGTTAGTTTTCTGTTGAGTAGCTTACTCTTTTCTCTTTTCAAGTGTTTTTGTTATCAATTATACGAAATCATAAGTTGTGTTTTGTGTCAACACACGCTCAAATACAGCAAACATTGATCATTTGTTATAGTAATTTGGAATTGGATTTACAAAATTCCAGAATCTTTAGACGTAAGAACATCTGATATCGATACAACCGCTGTTTGGTCTTATTAATTTTTTTTTATTTCTCATGCCTTTGGCTATAAATTGGCAATGAAAATGTTTTCATCTAACATTTCCAGCAATATTCTGTGTTTTTTTATAAATCTATTACAAGAAGCATTTAAATCGGTCAGATAGAAGTAAAATGGTGAAAGCTGATGACTGAAAACTTAAGAAAATTTAACTCGTCGGCAAATTTGGCATTTCCGAGTTTATTTGTCATGCCATAAGCTTGCTCCCTCAAGCTGGATCGTGAAACTTTGTGTTATCAGTTAGCTTTGTTAAGGTGATGATGTATGGAATATGAAGTTGACTCCAAATTTTCTTCATTGATAGAACATATAAAAATTCTGGAAGTGACATATCGATTAATAATTGATATATTCGACAATACTGAGGCAAATAATAGATATTTTCATGCAGAATGGATACCGTGATACACCATGATTGCTCCAAACAGCCAGTAAAATCTGCATATTTGCTGCTACCATTACAATTTTCAAGCCATTCGTTCCTAAAATTAAAACGATTGTCTCACAACTTCATGAAGAGTCCCTTTAAAATTGGCCAGTACTGAAACCGAGCCATTACCTTCATTACAAAATTTCAAACGTCATTCTAGTATTAACAAAAATTGTTGATTCGAAGCCATCAAGTAGCCTACAAAGCAAAAACTTGCTAAGATTATAAAAAGTAGGCACAACAGAAATTGTGAATGTTGTTCATAGTACTGTAGTGACTGACTGGAATATAATGCAATAAACTACTGGAAAATATTGTTATTACTAATTAAAAATATATTTTCAACTTATAGTAAGAAAAGCTATATGCATTTTTTAATCCCATTTTTCAGTTTGTTCTGTCCAATTTCTAATCTTTTGTTCGAGCCTTAGATCGGAAAACGTTGTACATCTGACTAACAAAATACAACGGTATAAATATTAAAAAGCACTAAATGAATTTCACATCGCACAGTTTTAAGAGTTAGTAAATGAGAAATCTTCTTTGCCAGAAAAAGGTTCAAATATAATCACAAACGTTTTTCAAAGCTTAAAGTCACGGTGAACTTTGTACACTGGCATGGTTATAACATCTGTCGAAGTAAGCCCCCCAGTGGTACAGAGATATGTCTGTGGACTCACAATGCTAGAAACCGGTTTTCGATACCTATGGTGGGCAGAGAACAGATAGCCCATTGTGTAGCTTTGCGCTTAATTAGGAACAAACAAACTGTCGAAGTAAGCCAGTATACGCAAGTATATCTTGTGAGATGATAAATGCCTATTGGTGTCTTGGCAAATTCTTTAGCCTGTGCGACAGGTGTTTACTGAGTAAAAGTTACATTGCACCTTATCATGTTAAAGTAAATTTGTGGGTATAAACACTTTTCCAATATATATGGAGGACTGTTAGATATACACGATTGTTCACTTTAAGTCTCATACGAGAGTAATATTTAGTTTATATTGTGCGAGCGTTAAAGTGGGTTATTTTTAAAAGCTATAGTTATGGCAAGTTTGCTTACTTAACTGTTTACGAACCATTTGTTGTGTAGTTCAATTGTTGTTAATCGACGTCACGTTATTCGTACCTTATGAAGTTCTTCTCGTTGTTTCATTGCGTATTGTTACATCATAACGTCTGGTATTTTGTAGAAAGTTCTAGCCTCAGTCGGACAATATATATATATTTAATCGACCAAGCTACTGCCAGTAAGTAAGTTAGTGAAAGTAAAAGTGATGTTAGACTGCGTGATTGTGAGTTTAGCCATAAAGAACGTATAATGGTGATTTCTAAAGTGAGTTTCACAGCTTATATTGTAATAACAGAGTAGGGGAGAATAACTTGTCTTGTCAAAGGGTGTTCTAAAGTAATTGAACCAAACTGTGTGGGCTTTGACGAAAAAGAGACAATTATTTAAAGCTCTGGATACAACTATGATAACCAATAGTGTAACGAAGTTTTGTATATACGTTTGACTTGTTTTGAATATATCATTTTCAAATAAGTGGATTGTGTGCCGTCCGTTTATTGTTGAAATTTATCGCCAACAAGTTACAGATATCTACTGTAAAGAATTCCGGCTCTATAAAAACTTCACAAGGATCCCTTTACATGGGCTTTATATATATTGTATGAAATCATTTTGTAATTGCCATTTTTAGAATGCTAATCCAATTATCATGAAGCTTTTTTTAAAGATAAAAACAATGGCACAAATTTTTCCTATTATGTACCTGAAATGGATTATTTTAAACAATACATGATATACTTGAAATATTTTATGTGTCTTGTCAATACATTCACGTTGCAATTGCAATATATTTCGCAAGAAATTCTAAAAGTCCGACTGTTGTAATATGATAGTGAATTAATAAGCAAGAGGAAAGGCAGCTTGTCAATCGCACTTACTGTCAATTATTGGGCTACTCTTAATTATCTGTACAAATAGTCATAGAGTAGGATATCAGCGTCACTCTTTTTAGTGAAGCATTTATTTGCGGCAACAAAACGCGAACCATGAACCCTCGGATTCACAGTCTGGGTAAGCTAAACCATAGGCCACGGTGTGCCCAAAATACTGAAATAAAAACAAAACAAAGTAAAATAGTCTTCAAGTTGAAAGACTGTTTTATTAGCATGTTACAAGTAAACACAATGGCGTCGGACAGAATAGTATACGAAGTGAAAGGTTTGTTAGTCTTATGTTCAAGTACAAATCTACACAATGGACTATTTACACTGTGCTACCTCAGGGGCGTAGTCAGTACTACAGAGTTGGGGAGCAGGGTCTTTAAAAAAAGATACTTTACACAAATAATCTAAGTGACTTATATGAACGTCAAGTATCTATTAAACAACATAAAATCAGAAAATATTGGATCTTTTAAACTTTTTAAAATGTTGGCGTGGTCATTCAAACACCCCATACGCGGCTACGCCCCTACACAGAAAGTATGGAAACCTAATTTCAGTGTTATAAGCTCAGAAGCTTACTACTGAGTCATCGGGACCCATATGTGAGATACCAAAAGTTATTTGTTATTGACTAATAAGTTTGTTAAAGAAACGTTAAAATTTTCAAACTGAACCTAAACCCTATAAAGGACAGCGTTTATTAATATGGGCGTTTAATTGAAGTTTTTTCTTATTGAAAAACAAGGTTTCATTGTGTTGAATAGCTTTAAAAATTATTGCATAGAACTCTATCTTGCAAGAAATGTTTTTCAAAGGAAAAATGTTCTAATTCCCAAACGTATAGACACTGTGATATAGCTTTCTCTAAAAGTTGTTTACAGAAATTGTAACAAAGATTGTAGTCGACACCCAAGATTTTTGTTGTTTTTTGTATTGTACCAAAGATTTAGATACTGTAACAATATGGTTTGGGTACTGTAACAATATGGTTTGGGTATATTGTCAAACAATGTAAACTTCCAAGTTCTTTTTGAGTATTGTAACTTCGCTTATATTCCTCTCAACATATTCGTAGATATTATAACAAAGTTTATTTTCTCTTAGCTTGATTGTGAATATTGTAAGCTTATATTAACCCGAAATTCTTTGTTGATACTGATGAAATTTATAGTTCATGAGCTTGCACTGGAATGTTGTTACAAAAATATATTTCTGTAGTTGAAGTATGTAATTTATGGTTTGATCACTTAATACACAATATTTATGGCATATAAATGGATTAACATACATGTCTGTTTTTTGTAACGAGTAAAACATAGTTACTCGGAATACTATAGATGAGAGGTCAATTTATGAATAATATTTATTTTTTTCCAACATACTTCATAAAACTTTACGACACTCTGTATGTAAGTACTTAAGCTTAAAATAGTCCTTGATAACATTACTTTTAAAGTTTTAAAGTGTGAAGTAAAATAACAGTCCATTATTGAGGAGCAGAAACATTGGCTGACATGAAGGCAGTTTCGTCTCCGAAGATAACACTAAAAACCGCTATCGTAGGCTTACCACCAGTATTTATATGCATAGTATAACGACATATGACAAATATTGTGCATATCTAACAAAGTTTGTATATAAACATACATCATTAACAGAGGGTCACGTGACTATACTGACATAACGAATTTCATGATTCATGAAGACAAAAGTCATGGACAACTTGGCTGAAGGTTTGTCATAATAACGTATTAGATGTGTTCATAGGAAAATAAAATATTACGTTTGTTATTTATAGATATCAGGAAGTGCAAAATAATATCTGCTTTTGGACAGAAACACCGGCTACTTATATTTATATATATATCTGAATCAGTTCTACTAAAGGCAATAGAGAAGACGTCATCTCTGCAGAATAAAAACATACCTTTCTCGGTTTCCAAATGTAATTTATTTTTCAACTATTCGCAATACGCACAATCTACAGATTGTTCAGTGAAAGACTGAAAGTTTAAGAATGTGAAGCACGGATATTTTCATCACAACTTTTAGTAATGGAACTCTGTTTCGTGGATTGATAAAGAATATTTTTCAGTGCCTGTGATACTTTGTACAACCTGTTGAAGTGGGCCACAGAAAACAATAGACTCTTTAAATAGCACGGATAAATGTAAGTACACATTGATAGCATATCTAACTATTCGCTTACTCGGGTTTCTAGGTGGAAGAAGTACTCGAGTTACTTTTAACGTGCTGTGTCTTACACACGAACCGAAGCAAATGTGTAGCAAGAGAAACATCAAAACATTCTAGTGTTCACTTATCACTTGGTGTATTTTTGTTCTAACATTTTGTATGTCTCAAATAACCTTAAATAATGGTCTGTTTGTTTGTTGTTAAGTACAAAGCTACACAAAGGACTATCTGTGTTCTGTCCACCACGAGCATCGAAACCCGATTTTTAGTGTTATGAGCCCTGAGACTTACCACTGAGAGTGAAGTACTAAACGACAACAACAAAAAACGTAATTTTCTATATTTATTTTGAGCCATGGATTCGTATAGTATAAGTAATTCGTTTGAGAAAAATGTATAGTTTACTAATTGTACGTTAGAGGACGCGATCGTATGTTCCTTCTATTCAATCGAAACTTAGATATTTTCTTATCAACTGAGCAGAGAATCACCGTTAACTTGGACTATCTAATGAATACGAAGACTATAGTTTGATTAACTAAGCGTGAGGTTCAAAATTCATTCACTTGTCAACAATTCGCCAAAAAAAAAAAGAAGGTAGATACGAATTTAAGAGTAAGTAGAAGACGTTGACTCATGTTTGTTATAATTTTTACAATTTAATTCGAGCCTTGTTTTACCCTTCAGCATCATGTAAAACATATTTATTAAATGCAATATACATAATTATGTGTCACTTTTCTGGTGGCATTTTATTTACTTGATTATTCGCTAAATTGTATTATTTAGAAAAGTTGTTTTACCAGTCGCTAGATGACGTGTTAAACACTAAAATATGCTGAAAAATTAGGGTTGGTGTGATTCAATTATTTTTTAAAGCTATTCATTCATATACTTGTTTGAACATAATGCATATGAATTAATGTTTTTCTTTTTTATTCTATTATGATTGAATAGGTATACCATATTTTAGATACAAAAATGCTTATTATTCGGTAAAAATAAATATTCGAAGTGTATCTATCGTAGTGAAATGTGCTTTTCGTGCATTCATAAGAAAGCCTCTCCTTTTAAGACCCGAAACACGTGTTCTTTTAACGTATTCGTTAAATCAGTGCATATTTTTATGTCTCCTGCTAAAAACCGAAACGCAAATGTTCTTTTAAGTTGTTCCTTAAATCAGTATCTATTTTTCTGTATTTTTGTAATTTGATGTAATGGTGCATCTGTTGTGAGACAGAACATTCCTTTAGTGTCCGTAACTAAAGAATGTTCGATATGCAAAATAGAAAAATTCTAAACATAAGCCTACTCTGTTATTTTTCACTGAACGAAGCTTTAAAGTACCACCTTTGTCGTCTAGTAATCTTTAAATATATAAATTAATTCTTAATGTGTATACACCATTGATTGGATCTATCGACGCTACTTTTAACAAAGACTTATTTAAATTGCACACTTTGCTGCGTCAGAGATATAACTATGTTTTTTTTTTCGGTCACCTAGTGGCTAGAAACGTAGGCTTGGTCACTATAGGATTCCGTAAATGAGTTTATCAGTATCTGTTAAGTTCCAAACTGGGAGAAGCGAATCTTTAAAACATTATCTCTAAGTTGCTTTAGCTTTATTAGAAGTTCAGTGATTAATTTTTATTATAAATAAAAGTAACTTCGACAGCAAATATTTAAACGTTATATCGTATTAAAGGTTTAAATGATAACCTTGAGTAACAGGTTACTGCTTAATGTGTTTTCCTTATGGATATATATATATATTATTGGGAAATACTTACGGTGTCTTTCATAGCTTTCGTACAAGCATCAAACTATTCCACCTTGTTAATGTAAGAATACAACCTTGTCACGAGATTCGAACACACATACAGTGAAGAAAACAAACTTTTATAAAACCTTCGTGAATAATTTGGTTTTTTGGAATGTATAAGCACACATTTACATTGGCTGTCTAAACTTTCTATTTTATTTACTTTTATACCAATACATAACCTTAGGTTGTCTGTATTTTCTTTCAGTTTTATTACGATTCTCGACATGCCACCACTCCACGTTTTAATCATACATTTGTCTGAAGATTGTGTTCTGTGACATAAAGATCAATCAGCTCGTGTTCACAGGATAGGGTATGACATGTTTTGTTTTGTTAGCTGTCTTCACAGAGGAGTTCATCAGAACTATGTCCGAGCAAATGTTTTTTCTCTTTATCAGCGAGCTGAATGTTATGCACAATTGTCGCACTTCATTCACGTGCTTGTTCGAATTTGTTTTTGTTGTTGTTGTTGTTGTTAAGAAATATTGGTTAATTCTAACTTAAATTAGGCTTATTAACACTTTTCTTTATATAAAGGATTAGTATTTCGAATATGCAAACAATGAAACTGCAAGTAAAAATAATCAAAAATAGGTGTCGCCAAGAGAATATTTCTGTAAATACAGTCAGCGACTTTATTCCTGTGGTATTTGGACACAATAAACCTGATCGTGGCATTAATCTGAAAGATTTCCAAACTCGAATCGTTAGCGTATTACCTAGATTATGATGTAGTTTCAATGCAACGTTCTGTAACAAGTATCATTTACACAATGTCGCATTCTAGAGAGGCACTGGCCATAAATCTAGGCCTAAAAGAACCTCTCTCCAACAAACAATTAGCAATAAGCAAAAAAGAGCAGATTAACCAGGAAAAAGAGTCACCAGCCACATGTATAGACCTCAAACTTGTGGAAAACATATGAACCTGATTCTATTATTTTGTGCATATAAACGTAGACTGTTTATTGAGAAACCGAAGTTCAGAGTTCTTTCCAATACTCTCGAGTATTCCCAATACTTACAGTCTTATCTTGAAAGTGAACACATGTTTCCAAGTTCAGCAGTAAGGTGCTCGAGAATAAAGACTTTACGTGTGACTTGTGTTTTTCAAACAATGGTTATAACCGTATTACTACAGGTAAGAACAATACATTTCGAAGTTTTGAAAGTGAGGCCTGTCTTTCTCAAACAATGGGCATGGACGTATTACTACAGGTAAGAAAATACATTTGGAAGTTTTAAATGTGTGACTTCTGTTTCTCAAACAGTAGGCAAAGCCGTATTACTAAAGGTAACAATAATACATTTCGCAATAAAAATTAATAACTATTCATTATTCTAACATTAAGTATGCACTGAATATGTGTTTAAGGCAATGACTCTTGTGTGCTCTGCCATATGTGATTTTATACTGACAAAGCCTATTATATATCGTTCGTACTCAGTAACCAGTAACATATTACATGACACCAGCATATCTTATACAAAGTATAATAACTTATACTTAGTGACCACTCTTATATCACCAGTCTCGTTCAAAGCCAGAAACTAGAGATTCACCATTGACGTAGCTCACACTCAAGAATCCTTCATATATTATTCACATGGTTCGTATTCAGTGAACAGTTGTATATCACTAACGTTGTCCATATCAGCGACGAGGCATTTATTACTAATACAGTTCTTACTTAATTATTTTTCATATATTATTGATATGAATGGCCAAGGACGCAAATCGCTACTAAAGAACGGGTGGTATACGTTGAAATAAAATCTACAAACATAATGACACACAAACGAGATATATATAGGTACGCGCGTGTGTGTGTGTGTGTGTGCATGTTCGCGTTTGTATGAGACCCTATCTGTAATATAAAAAGATCGAAACAAAAAAATATTTTAATGTTTCTTCATTTTCTTTATTTTGTATTCCATAAAATACGAACCCATTCACAAAAAACTGAAACTGAATATTTTGAGCTAAGGCATTTCTTTCATAGTGAAACATCAGTCGCCATTAAAGAAACTACACTAATCAAAACACTCGATCCCAGATCTCTAGATCAACATGAAATACAATGAAGCATCAAATCTTCTAAATCCGTACTGATCGTCATGTGCAAATCCACAAATGTCATTTTCAAAATAATACACAATAACACTGTAAACTGTTCAATGACTGTCAAAGTAAAGCTTTACTTAAAACTTCCCATTATACGAATATCTGAACGAATTCTTCAGCTATGCTTTGATGATTAAGTAATTAGAGGCGATCTTTGTGTACATGGCAAACCATTATATGATTTACATCTTACTGTGACAACGAACCACGCAGTTACCTTTCAGCCTCCTGAGTGCACTAAAAGACCTACCTGACTTGCAAGAACTTGTCAGAGAAGTGAGAAGAGACGAAGAAGCCTCTCAACATTTGGAAACATGTGACGAACTTCTGGAAACATTTCTTTGGAAATACGTCTGTAGTCTTAAAGTGAGAAACCGCTGAACTGTTCGTGAAAAACTGCAGATTTTCAGGATCCGCGGAAATTTCTGAATGATTTCTGGCTGAACTGTTCCTGTCAATAGCATATCACTGAACCATTTGTATTCCTTTAGATCAGAAGAAGAGAAATAGTCATCTAAAATTAGATACGGCAGAACTGATCACTTTGAAGTACTCTATGTGATATAAGTTTTCAGTTGATTCAGAAATATACTATGTTGAGTTACCATAATTGGTTCTTTGGGGAATGTCTCGTTGTTTTAGTTTGTACAATGACTTTAGTCTCAGTTTTTCGATTCGCCTTTGTTCCTCTGTAAATAATTCGTGGAATATGTTTAAAGATGCTTCTTAACCATATCCTTAAAACTAACGGATATCATACTGTTGCTTTCGAGACTATAGATCACAGATAAGCAAACAATGAATTCCAGAATGCACTTTCTTTCCGTAAAACAGCTGAGGATTCCACTGGCACAAGAGGTCATTTTTGTACCAAAATCACCAGCTGCTTTTTCCAGTGCTTCTAAAACTGCCTCATAATTCTCTGAAACAGATGTCACAGCAGATGATCTCGTGAGCTACAGTGTTAGACATATGGGTTTTAGTTCACTAGGAGAAGGGATGTCAGTACCAAAGTTCAAATACAGTTGTTTGATCTTTCATGAGATTCCGTAAAATTTCCCCTACTTCTGGACATTATCACGAGCATTTCTAATGAATGGAACATTCTAAATAGCCGTGGATACAATCACATGCATGACATGGGCTCTGAAATGGAGATCTTTAGTCAAAGTCTAAATCTTCTTCGCTTGAGCTCGACATCCTTGATGTTTTCCAGATATATTACCTGCACCATCATATGTTTGAGCTCTCAAATTTATTACATTTAGTTGCAGCCTTGTAAAAACAATTTGAATCATTTTGGAAAGAAGTTCACCAGTTGTTAGCGAGGGTTGATTAATTCCCAAGAAATCCTCCAAACATTCAATGAAGTAATGATGTAATGCACATAAATCGGTTCTTGTTCATTACTTTGTGCATCTTGTGTTCCATCAATAATGATTCCAAAGAAATTGGATTCATTGATACTACTGCAGATTATTCTCAAAACTTCGTTACTCATTATCTCCAAGAATTCTTTCTGTATCGTCCAGCTTGTGAAATTAGTTTTACGCGAAAGCTATTTCTTCAGGCTATCATCATCTTCGGCACGTAACTGCAGAAGTTTCTTGAAATTCCCATCTCAAGCTTTCTTTGCCACGAACACTTAGTCCTTATTCAGCTAAAAGCTGCATTGTAGTAATGATAATTATCTTAAGAAGTGTCTTTTGCGCGTTTTGTCGTTCCTTGGAGAGTTGAGGGTCGAGTTGTGCGACAACATTATATTTGCACCTTCTTCAAGGATAAACTTTGTGACGCAGTCTTGTGAGAAGTTGACTTTACGTGACTTACGAATTATTCATTTTTTTTTTTCAATTTTGATATCCTGTCGGTAAGTTTCTATTGCGACCACTCAAACAAGTAAAGCACAAAACTTCACCAATTTTTACATATCAGAATGAAGCCAAGAAACATCAAAAATCATTTCTGCTGGAATTTATGCATACGATTTACGACAAACTGAACTGGGTTGCTACTGTGATTTTGTAGAATTATATTCTCTACATTATAATATCATGACTTATTATACTAATGTTCTATTATAAATTTCTAATTACTCCTATGACATTTATTCGTAAGTGCGTACCATCAATTTAATTTAATGATTCATTATTAAACTCATATTACGTAATTTACATTTACGATAAGAACTGAAGACACTGCCATCTCAGATTCACTTTATATATAAACTAATTTTTTATGTTTCGATATGTTGATAACATAAAAGCTACTCACAAGTTTTTCTCTCATCTAAAACAGATACGACCAAATATAAAATTCACGATGGACAAAGAAGTTGATGACAAATTGTCATATTCAAATGTTTTTGTTAAAAAGACAAACACAGACTTCCAAACCTCCGTATTTCGTAGGCACACTCACACTGGACTTTATGTTTCTTTGGAATTCCTTTCATGACTCATACCAAAAGTTAAGTATATTAAAAGGTGCTATTCGTACAAATAAAATCATAAGCTCCAACATCGATTGTTTCAAAAAAGAAACCCTTAGACATCAGTTTTGTGTACAAAGCAATTTCCCTTCGACTGTTGTTAATAAAGTAAATAGTTCCTTTAAAAATAAGCCTCAAATTGAGATGGACAATGATTCTTCTGAAAATTTACCTGTTACTTGTGTTTTACCATTCTTCTCAAACTTATCTCATGCTATAAAGAATTATTACTTGTTACTAAACCCCAAATTGAAATAGACAATGATTCTTCCGAATATTTACCTGTTGCTTGTGTTTTACCATTTTTTCTCAAACTTATCTC
This sequence comes from Limulus polyphemus, assembly GCF_000517525.1. NCBI lineage: Eukaryota > Metazoa > Arthropoda > Merostomata > Xiphosura > Limulidae > Limulus > Limulus polyphemus. The sequence goes on along the minus strand of NW_013665703.1, from coordinate 20,076 downwards.
ATGCTATAAAATATATTTGTTTAAAAACAGCACGAGAGTGTAAAACTGACATTAAAATACAATTTACATTTTTACCTTGAAAAATGCTAGGTCATCTTCTACCCAAAAAGTATATGGATAGTAGTACTTCAGGAAATTTGTATGTAATTGAATGTACGGATTACAGAAGCTGTTATATTGATGAGACAAACAGACAACTGTCTATTCGTTTGGAGGAACATTTAAAATTCCCATCTCATATCTTTGAACACATGTTTAGGAACAATCGTTCTTTTGATTCTTTTCAAGTAAAAATCCTCAACAGAGAAAACAACATTAATAGACGAAAAATAAAAGAAGTTCTATTAATAAAAAACATAACCCTATTCTCAACAAACACAAAGGTGTTTATTTATATCTATTTTAATCACACCTTTCCCTCTTGTATATAGAACGAATTTCAATACTTAGACATAGGCCTAAAAGCTTTATTTATATATTCCTAAATGTAACAGTTACTTTATTTAAGTTTACAATTGCATCGTCACATGCTTGTAAATTACTATTATTATAGATTTTTTCGCGATTCTTTTATTTATTTTTTTGCATCTCACCTGATGATGCCAGGTAAACCTGATGAAACGTTATGAATAAAATAAACAAAAGGTTTATTATGTACAACCGATAAATAATTGTGTAAATTTGAAAAATATTAATAATTTTACACTATTTCAAACATAGTGTGTAACAGGTCTCACGATGTACTAGCCAAAACTTGGCAATTTCCATTCCATATAGGGAAATAAAGAGTAGTTCTGCGGACAACAGATTGCGAGAAAGAAAATAATCCGATGTTTAGATAATATGTTTATAATTTAGACAACTTTAGAAATAAGTTTAGCAAAATGTCCAGATTGTTGAATTTTACAGTTCTTGACATCACCAATTTCAAAATTCACTGTTTTCATTCTTTCAGTTTGGTTTGTTTATAATTTCACGCAAAGCTACATAAGGGCTAAATGCGCTAGCCCTCCCTAATTTAGCAGTGATAGACTAGAGAGAAGGAAGTTAGTCAACACCACCTACTGCCAACTTTGGGCTACTTTTTTGCCAACGAAATAGGGGGAGTGACCGTCACATTGTAACATGACAAATATTATTTTAAAATTCGTTGTTGCACATTTTTTCCAAGGGCGACGCGGAATTTCAGGGCGCGAAAGGGTTCAGTAAAATTTGGAGTTAAGGAATTAAAGTTAAACTCTTTACAAATAAAGAAAACAAATAATCAGGAATTCTCGTACCATTTGTCTGATTTTAGTTGTTAGCAGGGTGTTGAAATCTGTTGCATCCATCAAATAACGCCTTACCAACTATTTGTTATGTATTTTCAACTCTCGACCTGAAATGTAGCTTCAGTGTATAGTCAATAAATCAAACGACACTAGTCTTTTTATAGAAGTTACTTCTCATCGAATAATCTTTCTTAACAAAATCAACAAAGAGACGACTCCATTTTAACTCAAGTCAAATGTCAAAACATGTCAAATATTCTTTCAAAGCAATATCTGGCTGTTAAGAAATGTAAGAGTCAGTTACTGTCAACCAAGTTTTTGAAAAGAATCTGTGTATTTATCAACTGAAAAAAAAACAAGAATAAACATTTTACAAACGTAATTTCTCTCTTTTTTTTTTACTCAAATACTAAGCATCACTGATGAGTCGTAAGTTCGACGAAAACAGTCTGTTGCAGTGGGAATAGCGAATTAAAAAATAGATTAGATCACTACGTCATCTTTTCTTCCCTGAAATTCACGTTTTGGTAAAGAAAAGAACAAATAAATAAACTGTAACTGTGTCAGTTTACATTTGAGGTGCTTCCCTCTGGTGACCATCTATCTAAACACAACACAAATCTTACCTGCAAAGAAAACGCAAAATAAACTACATGTCTTTTAAAGCAACAACGAACGACAACCGTAGATGTTTATTATGTCCATCAGCTGTTTGCAGAGTGCTTAGTCTACATGAGTTGAGAAGTGACTAGTTATAGTTTTTGTAAATGTGACGTGTTTGCTATTTCACACTATGAAGATGTTGCCGCCCTTCGAAGTTTAATATATTACCACTCCTCCGTGTTTTACAAGTACTGGTATTACATCACTCAATTGTTCTAAAATTAAAGGCAGTTGAGATTTTACATGTTTTATTCCCTGAGCTGACATTTTATCCTGTATTTCTTCGTACAATTGTTGGGAAAGTATTTAATATATTTATGGTATTGAAACACATGGGTTATATAGTAACAGAACAACAAGTATTTTCTTATCTTCATTGAAATTAGATAGAATAGTGTAATGTTGGTGTAGCACGTTACATTCGGTGGAATGGTGGAGATAAAAGAAATAGCAGAACACTAATTTAGTAAAGTAAAATAAAGTACGTTAAATATGTATTACTTCATTAGCAAACGATAGAACACTTTTCTTCTCAATTTAAGTTCAATATGAAAATTTCTTCTAGTTAAAAACTTTTCAATCTTTTTATAATGACAACATCATAAACTTTAATAATATTTCCTCATTAAGCTGTGAGAATAGGAACATTGCTAAAATACTTCATCATCATTTTCGGTACACATTTTTTTGGTTAAACTACTTTCTGGCGTATAGCATTATTCATTACTATCCTAGATACAGTTAGAAAGAGAAAAGACCCGGCATGGCCAGGTGGTTACGGCACTCGACTCGCAATCTGAGGGTCGCGGGTTCGAATCCCCGTCACACCAAACATGCTCGCCCTTTAAGCCGTGGGGACGTTATAAACAAACAAACAAACAAGAAAGAGGGGAAAAAAACGTTACTCGCGGTTTATTTACAGCAACGCTTCTAAAGCTGCAGGATTTGAAACTTATAAGATAAAAAATAATAATGATGATAACAGAAGAAATATAAGAAAAGCTATATATATTGAGGTATGCATCACTGTATAGAAGTTTCTCTTCAAATAAAATAAAACGAAACATAAATAAATGATTTATTTAGATCATAAGAAGCAGCATCTTATTCCCAAAAGCACCATAACGGTGTAATATTAGTTTTTATTTCACCCGAGCTAGTTTTATTCTAAGCAGTACTATATTTTCTCATTTAAAGCAAATCCAAGATTTTAGAGAGTCATCTTAATGGTCTAAAGGTATTTACGTGGGGGGAGTTTTTTATTGTAAGTTTTACGTTTATACACATACCTTTACAATAATTCGTACGTTATGACATGTATGTGGAAGGGAAGTAGTCAAACTTATCACTTACAGATTATTCTCCAAGATGTTTAGGGAAATAAAATAAATAAATGAAATACTCTGACCAACTGTTGGCTGGAATAGCTAGCAACGTCAGCTTTCATAAACTCAGCTAAATCTGCATAAAGGGTCATGGCCGAATGAAATTTTATTCATACTAACAATATATAATGATTAGGAGATAATATTGAAGTTTTATACAGTCTCGTTATTATGTTTATGCGTGTAATAGCACATGAGGCATGTGTCAGTATTACGACGTTCTTTGAAAAGCAGATAAGACAACATTTCCTGTGCTTCTTGACCCAAATCATTACTTAGGATCAAAGTATACGTACTTCTCATCAAATGAAGAAACTAATCAAAGTATATTAAACTACTCATCATTCGTAAAGTAGACATTTTATATATTTTTTCATCACTGCGGATAATTACGGTTATCTAGCGATACGGTTTCTACATTTGTTTTGGTACGTATCCAGCTGTGATAAAAGGCATCTCGCTTCCAGTAGATGTGATTGACGAAAATATTGCTAGAATATAAATATGCCATCAGATTAAACGTAACTTCAAATAAATTATACGATTGCAGCTTGCATTAACGTTCTGCTCGTTATATATACACCTGGAAAAAAGTTAAGCACCCCCGTGTTTTTTTCAAGTGATTCATATTCGACGTTCTTGTGACTGATTATAAATTACCATTCAATCTAAACG
>NW_013665703.1:0-15173 GCF_000517525.1 Limulus polyphemus | reverse complement strand
CGTTTAGATTGAATGGTAATTTATAATCAGTCACAAGAACGTCGAATATGAATCACTTGAAAAAAACACGGGGGTGCTTAACTTTTTTCCAGATGTATATTAAGTTTAACGTTTGAGTTATGTTTATTCAAATGCGTCTAAATAAAAAAGTCAATCTAACAAACTGCAAAAATGTACATATCAGATAGAGATTATTTCTAGTTCTATCAATCTATACCATATACAGATAAATAAAAACTTCTAAAAAAAGGAAGTAAATGTAGGGATGGCTAATATCAATCCTTCAAAAGCAATGGACACCAATAATAGGGATGGCATTTGCTTCATCCCTACATACAGCATAGGCACACAGTGTAGTAGAATGTTAAGAGGCAAAATTAGGATAAATTAAACTCAGTTTTATTTGAATAGGTATATATACACAGCGTGGTCACAAGTAAATAGACACCACCTTTTCAGAAAAAAATGAAATATTTCAGTCATGTTCACATGAATTGATATATTTATAATTTAATTAATATCTAGTAGATCTTCCTTTCGCTTCGTGGAGTTCGTTGATCCTTTGGGGCATCGTGAGAACCATCTCGTCAATTTTAGATTGTGGGGTTTTCGCCCACTCTTACCTGCCAGATAAAATTATAAAAGGTGTTGTTGAATACGGATAAGTGTTGCAGAAAATGTCACTATTACCATCCATAAAATAGCATTACTAATTGGATTTAGTAAAATTATACCAAACGTTTTTGTCTGCTTTAAATACTAAAGTACAGAAGTAATTCACACACACATATATATATATATCTTTATAAATTTATACAAAATGTTCAGAAAATGTTTGAACTTCCAGAAAGAAATGGTGTTTTATTTGAATGCAATATATTAAGAACTTTTCATATAATTTTTCTGAGTTATTAAAGTAAAAATTTGTTGTTTTAACTTTTTCGTATTATCAGAAAATCTGAGTGGCTATACAACGAAAACTAAGTTGGAAGGAAAAGTAAGTATCGTTATGAAGCCTATCAAAAATAGAACATCATTTTTTATTTTACTTATAAAACTTTATCTCTGGTTTCAGATCGAAAAGTTCACCTCTGACCTTCTAAGCTCTTTAAAGAACGAATAAATCCCTACGGCAAATAGCTACGCTGTCATGACGTTCATTACCAGTTAATGTTTTGGAACACCCAATGCTAAGGAATTTGATCATGAGTTAAATTATCTGCCCTGTCTTTGGCTGGTTTATTTGATCATGAGTTAAATTATCTGTCCTGTCTTTGGCTGGTTTATTTCTTTTCTTAAAGGTCTAATGGTATAGAAAGGAACGTCACACTCTTTTGAAAAATGGGAACATTTGGACGCTAGAATGAGAATGTTTGTTACTTAGTATATTTTATGCGATGGGGCTCTTATATATTAATGTTGGTAGCTCAAATTACGTATAGTAGTCTAACAAATGTATAATTTATTTCGATAAATACTTCACAGAAAATTGTTACACATTATAAGACATATATACATGTGACAACAGAAAAACATTGAGAACCAAAGTTGTTAATTTGATTAAGTTTAACAGTCATCTAAACTTTCCCCTAGATGTGTATGTTATAAGTACATTTGACTATGATAGCCATGTTGACTATTGTATTGTCAATATGACCATCCTAGAGGTTAGTTTCAACTCGATTTCCCCAACATTATTTTGATGGCTGCACACTACTAAAGTTTAAACGAAGATAAAACCGAAAGATTTACATGTAGATGTTATGTTTATGTTTACATAGTTAATAGCTAGAAGCTATTTATACTGATCTTCATCATGTTACTTGACAACTCAATGTTTGAGAGATATCACATCATAACATCTGGTAATTTTTAATAACAATAAACAGAATTGTCAACAACTGTTGGAATGGACTCAAATTTAGAAATTCAGAATACAAATTAATACAATTTTTAACATGTAGATTATATATATATGTGTGTGTGTGTGTGTTAAATCAAATAAACGAGTTACAAGGTGGATATAATAGAACTTAATACTGGATGCCTAGGTTGACCTAAATGAAGTTAATCTAGGATACCATCAATAGAGAAATACGAATATTACTAGAACAAGATTATCTTGACCATGAAACAGTGGAAAACGTATGGAACACCATTCAATATATGATCAATTAATCTAATAATACATTCATTCTTATATTAACCTGATGTGTGTTATTATCACTTAACAGAAGAGTATTTTCAAATTATAGTTAAATGATGTCTCAAACTTAGGTTCCACGTAAGCATTTAAAGTTTTTGTTCTGATTCAGTTATTCATATTTATTTTACTGAAATACTGAACAACCTTTGGCAAGACTTGTTTACTTCCATTAGGATAACTTGTCTCTTTCTTTCTTTGTTGCTTGCCAATATATCTTGTCCCGTCTCTATAATCTCACATGGCGCGAGCAATGTTACGAGCTTTCAACGATTCATGTAGTTTTTCTTCGTTTTTACTCTGTCACTGATGTTGCTTTCACGCTTGTGTAAATCACAGGTATAAACGTATTCAAATAATTATATCTATGTCCAAAACATGTGGGATAAAACAAAGAGCTACCGTTTATTTCGAATGATTTCCTGTACTGACACACTCTCTTCGGTTATAACAAAAATATAGACATTTGACCTATAAGATAAAACCGCCTTATCTTTTAGTTTTATGAATAGTGGACAACTGATCTATTACAGTTTGTTTTTATATCTCACTGTCACTAAACAGTTGTTTGATATATATTATTATGTTTATGATTAACCGACTATTTTTGAATAAAACATACATCGCTTGAAATATTTAAACGCGAATTGTAAGAAAATAGAGCAGAATGCAAAATCTGTTGTCATGTTTTCATGAAAGCTTTTGAGTAACACAAAAATTATACAGCTCCAGTGGAACACCATGACTGAGTGTTCTGATAAATCACAAATTTTCTATCATTTGACTGATTTACCTTATGAACCATATCATGGACATATTTCATTTCAGTGTAAACTCTACTGGCAAGTATTTTAAGTCAAACTTCAGTAATCGACATAAGATCTATATTGACGTATTGTAGCATCTACTTTGATATTGGGAGGTCAATTCATTTCCTGTTGAGACTACCTGTTTTCAGGCGTCATTCGTAAGTAATTCAAGTTTCATTCCCAGATGAAATAGTTATATTATGACTCAAAGTGTATAACTATAGCATTCAGGTAATCAAATAAGGATAAAAATGATATGTTGGAAACTAGTAGATTTTAATATACACACACGTGTTTAGGAGAGTTGCTACTCGAGACAGATGATTGATTCTCATTTATAATTTGGAAACATGCTTGTTTTTGTCATTTAATTTTTAGTTCAACCTACACAGCTTAAATATCCTAGTAACTTTTATTTAATCATATAAATGTTTGTGTGTGACATTATGCTCAGGATCTAAAGAATCGAACTCCGGTTATTTTAAGCCTTGTTCTAAGTTGTTTATTTTCTTTCTTTGTTTTAGTGCATAGCCACAAGTTGGGCAATCTGTGTTCTGTCCACCGCCTGAATCTAAACCCAAGTTTTAGCATAATAATCCCTCAGACTTACTGCTGATAAATTAGAGAGCAAAGATGAAAGTGTTATGTTCTTTCACTGAGAAACTACAACTTTAAATACATGATAATGCTCCCCTCCCCTACCGGTGGTTCAGCGATAAGCTCGAGGACTTATAACGCTAAAATCTGTGATTCAATACCTGCGATGGGCATAGTGACTAACAACAAACGCCGATTATGATAGTCTTAATGTATATAGAACTTTTTTGTTAAGAGTTTCTAAGAGGTAGATTATATAACAGTGTTTATTTGTTCACTTGATCAAAGCTCTATGGACACAATGGGCTAAGCGACCAGGTCACAAACCCCTATGGCTCAGGCATAGCCGTCAATAATTTTGAAATGCAGAGTAGAGGAAAGGCAACCAAATCATCAGTCGCATGAAGTGACTACTCTTAACCTACAACTAAAAGTATGAAACATGTTTGGTAATACCAATACTCGAACCCTAATTCATCAGATCTCCAATCCAATACACTAAACATTAAATCACGCTCGGGCCCGATTACAGAAAAAAAACACAGCATAACCAGTTTCAAATCTAGTTAATACAAATTATACTGATAATGAAACTGAAAATATTAAATCAGAAAAAAACTCACCAGACGCATGAAAGATTAAAGGATGATATCCCACAACAACGTAAAACAATATATCAAACCGAGCCGTATTTAAACAAAGAGTTTTTATTATGAGAAATGTTTTTAATAATCTTTGAAGTATAAGTCGGAATGTTATATTTGTTAGCAAATACACAGAGAGGTAAACGTATAGTATTCCCAGGTGAAATTGATCCGATAGTTAAAGTAAATTTGTTTGTTTGTTGAGTTTCGTGCAAAGCTGCTCGAGGGCTATCTGCGCTAGGCGTTCCTAATTTAGATATGATAATGTAGAGGTACGATAGTTAGTCAACACCACCCACCACCAACTCTCGGGCTACTCTTTATTAACTAAAAATGGAATTGACTGTCACATTATAACACCCCCCACGGTTGAAAAGGTGAGAATGTTAGGTGACGGGGTTCGAACCTGCGACCCGCAAATTGCGAGTCAAGCTCCTTTACCTACTAGAATTATTGTTGTTTTCTTAGTGCAAAACTAAACAACGGACTATTTGCATTTTCTCCACTGCAGGGAATCGAACACTGGATTTTTGCGTTGTAAGTCCATAAACATACCGCTGACCCACCGAAAGTTTGTAACGTAAACAAAACCACAATAACATGACGTTCTAACGAAACGTATGCAGAGCTTGGATAATATACTCGACCAAAAGTAAACAGAAATTGGACACAGCTGTTTCGCTTTGAACAAAGAATACGCTTTACTGATAAATGAAATAACGATACATGATGTCTAGCTATTTCTTGATAATGACCGGATTTCTGATTAAGAACGTGTTTCGTTTAGAACTGTATTCAAATTGGCGCTCTGTTTTAGATATTTGACACACATATATATATATATGTGCTATTTTTAGAGAGAGAAAACTTATAAAAATACTTTTTGTATTATTTGTTTCCAAATATATCTTTCTTTGATTTGTTGAGCCCATTCCGTCTCCTGATTTGCTTTTCTAAAAAATTTATTACTTTATCGGCATAAATAATTATTTGTTTGTTTTTTGATGCAAGTCGTACATTTGTCGAGAAGATGTTATGAACGTTATTTTTTCATTTAAGTCAGTCATTCATACATTTTTTACAATCTAAGCCAAAATACTTTCAATTGATTACTCTTTTACGATTCTTACCTGAGTTCTTGCTGAGTTTACTCATCCACTTAATCCACTGTGCATTTCGAATCTGCATTTGGTTAAATATTTTCACAGATTCTGATAATAAAACATGTTTTATTTTTAATCTGTCGCCCGTGAAATGCAGACATTAGCTATTTCATGCAGAGAACTTAAATAACAAAACTCTTTCTTCATCCATCCCTTCCGGATATGTAAATGAGTTAATATTAAACGTAGTTGGTAAATTTTTATAACAGACAATCAGTGTTGACAAAATATCTACTATCTTAATAATGAAAATTTGTTAATCTTGGTAAATACACAAACCTCACCTTCAGGTTCACAAATGCCACATTATTTCAGGCACCCTCAGCTCCTGAGCAGTATGTTCATGGTAGTATTTATTTGACTACTGACCCTTATAGACACACAAACCATGAAATATAATTACAAGTGGAATTTTGATAATTCAAGTAATTGTGTGAGAAGGTAGGAAAAAAAAAACCTTTCTCAATCTAGTAATGTTTGGATATTTGCATTTAGTAATTAATATAGAAAATTATCTGGGTAGTTTTTTATATTTTGTTTGCTTTGAGAACATAACTAAATATGTAATAAAAATCCTATACTTTTGAAAAAAGGTATCTATATAGCTCAAAAGATGGCGCTGAATTGGCTAGATGATACGTTCTTATGCAAATATAGTGTTGCGTTCCTAGATTTATCGTGGAAGCTTACCAATTAAAAGGTCAACTCTTAATTTAAGAGGCTACGTAAGAGAGAATATAAAGGTTGACGTCACACAAACACACATACTGTAGTTGAATAACTCTAGACCAAGCGTGTAATGAGTGGTTAATTTAGAACAAATGCTACGTGGGAAGAAAGATGTTGTTGTGTTTTAAAACTACATACGTATTGTACCGCTTATTTTTGTTAATCATAGATGAAAGATTAACAAAAAACAGAAGTATAAGAGAAGCATCATATGTTGTTTTGTTTTAAAACTACGTATGTATTGTACTGTGAATTTTTAATAATCACCAATGAAATATTAACAAAGAACAAAAGAATAAGAAGAAAAATTTAATATGTTATAGTGTTTTCTTATTTGAATTCGTGGAATAAAGCCAACATAGCCAATAAACAAAAGTAGTAATCCTTTTCTAATTGGCATAGATCTTAGGTTTTCTATACTGACTATTTTTAAGGCTGATCGAGATTACCAAAAAAATCAATGGTCATTCTAGACTAATAATAATGACGTAAAAAAGAAATTTCATACGTGTTGGTGTTATTTAAAACCAATATACCAAACGAATAATAACTGATAATCAGTATAAAGCAGATGGAACTTGTCGATAATGGCTGTACCTTGTGACTTTTAGCCCTAAAGGTAATTAGGTCAAGTATAGAGGACCTTTTGGGGTGAGGTTCACTTGTTTGTTTTTCTCATTTTGTCTAATCACAAAAGTAACACTAATGTATTTTAGCCTACAATTTCAAACTACATATAAGAATTTCCATAATTCTTACATTTTGTAAAATTCACAATACCCGGGCTCTGTAGTAAAGATTCGCTGTCATTAACTGCCTCCAGCATGAACAACCATGGAATTGCATTGTGTTAAATCAGTAATGCGGTTGAAGTTAAGGAACTGATGAAGTGTAATTTAGTACCAGGTTCGTGTTACTTCCTAACGATTTTGTAAATAAAACACTTTAAGAAACATATGGAGGAAAGTGTTTTTTTTCTTCTATTTGTCTGTCTCTCTGTCGATCGACCCCCGGTTTACGGACTTACAACTATGAAATCCGGAGTTCTATTCCCTGCGGTGGACAGATTGTAGCTTTGCGCTAAATCAACACTGTCTCTGTTGATCTGTTGATCTGTTCATCTGTATACCTGCCTCAAGTTAATGCATATAAACTTCTCCCCAGCCTATTATACCTTACTGTTCTAGAGTAATATACCATTATATACCATTTTAAAACTATTTCCTGATAAAATAGTTCTTAAGAAAACAAGTGCACATATTATTTTTCTTAGTTTATTACATAATGATGAAAAATGTTGTTCCCATCTTACATTTCAATCAATTAGAATTCCTAAATAGCTAACTAATGATTTACAGTAATACATTTACATTGATTCCGATGTTATGTATTGACGATAATTTCCATGAATTTGTATATTTATAATAGATGGCTCACCTGTAAAAAGTGAATGACATTTGTTGTGTTTTACTATACGTTAATAAGTTGTTATCCAAATATTTTTACATTGGATATAATCCCTGCTCAATTTGTATGAAAATACTTTCACATGTATCAGTTGAAAATAACAATAAAAACAATACCACCTGCTTATGTTATAAATAAAAACAATACCACCTGCTTATGTTATAAATAAAAACAATACCACCTGCTTATGTTATAAATAAAAACAATACCACCTGCTTGTGTTATAAATAAAAACAGTACCACCTGCTTATGTTATAAATAAAAACAATACTACCTACTTATGTTATAAATAAAAACAATACCACCTGCTTATGTTATAAATAAAAACAATACCACCTGCTTATGTTATAAATAAAAACAGTACCGCCTGCTTATGTTATTACTTTTTCATTAATTTACAAATTGTATGAGTTATCAGTATATATCTCAAAATAAAATAGCCTATAAGACTAAACTTTTTACCACCATATTCTAGGATCTGTAAATCACTAAATATAATTCCAACTTTTACAACTTAAATTACTTTATATACACAGCTTTCAAACCATTTAGGAATCAACCCACGTACATCGATTTTTTTGAAGACGTATATCATGAGAAGCAATATCAAATGCTTTGTTAAATCTAAAAATATACCAGTTAATTTCTGTTTACAATCTAATGTTTGATGTGTTTCTTTTGTTAGCTCATAAATAACATTTTGAGTACCCAAACTTCTCTAAAATCAAACTTATTTTTAGAAATTTATTGTTAAATTCCTAGAAAATTACCAATCTTTTTTTCACGGAATGTTAACTAGCATATAATTATTTAAGTTTGTTTTATAACTCTCCTTTTATAACAGCTTTATATAAAAATACCATTTATAATTACATATATTTATTATATATTATAGTGGTTTTATTATCTTTTTGTTTTAACGTGTTGTAAAGATATTATTTTCTTTGATTTAAATACAACTCCATTTCTTTTTATACTACAGGGGTAAAAACAATTAATTCTTTTCATTAACGTAATCTTAATTACCAAAATTGTATTTTTTATTTGTTTTTATAGTTTCTACCAGTTTCCGCAAAATATTTATTACCAGCATTTGATAAAATGTTTACGTTTGTGTTTTAAAAGAAAAATACCCTCTTCTGTAATTACTTGTTAAATCAGATGATTACCATCTTTTTATTGTTCATAGTTATTGCTTCTTTCATAACATTAAACATTCATTTTGAATCAGTATTTGCAAGCCCAGTTTTTCTTGATAATAATTATATCTTTGTTTCTTATTTAATCTAGTTAGCTTATTTATATATTTCTTCTAGTATTCCCTAAGTCTTTTTAATGTAAAATTTCTTAGTTATGGTGTTGTTAAGCACAAAGCTACAAATAGAGCTAGCTGTGCTCACCACGGGTATCGAAACCAGATTTCTAGTGGGGACAAGTACACAGACATACCAATGTGCCCCTGGAGGGCATTTCTTAGTTAATTGCTTACTTAACTGATCTCTTTCCAAAGGCCCTCCAATCGTTCAGCAGTAGGTCTGAAAACTTATAAGGAAAAAATCGGGTTTCAATTCCCGTGGTAATGCATTGTATAACTTTGTGCTTAACAACAAACAAAACTTTTCTAATTTCTTTAATTAAACCCAATGTAATCCACGATTTTAATTTTCTAAAGTTGCATTTTTTTTTATGTTATCTAGGTTGTAAACAATTAAATGTACTTATTTTAAACTCCCCCCCAGTAGCATAGCGGTATGTCTGCGGACTTACAACGCTAAAATCCGGGTTTCGATACCCGTGGTGGGCAGAGCACAGATAGCCCATTGTGTAGCTTTGTGCTTAATTACAAACAAACAAACTTATTTTAAAGTTAATAAAAATTTTCTGTTACCTCATTTACATAATTTTAGTTTAAAATATCATTCCAGGATTACATTTCTAAATATGATAATACATTTTCTTAATTTAAAATTATCTGTAAAGTTCCATTCTTATCTAAAACTTTCTAAATTATTTTGGGAACATCTAAGATTTTTCAGTATAATATAATGATCAGTAATTGCTGTTTCAAAAATTTCTGCTATTATATCTAAATTGTTTCCAATATTTACATAAATTATCTAAATACGATTTTGTTTATTCGGTAACCTGTACCCCTCAGTGGTTCAGCCTTACATTTTAAGGCTTATAATGCTAAAAATCCGGTTTCGATACCCATGACAGATACAGCACAAACAGCTCATTGTGTGGTTTTGTGCTTGACAACAAATAAACAGCACCATGTATTTTTATTTATGCAAGAAATCCAATCGTATTCATACTCTTAACTTTAAGTTATCTTTCTTTGCCAGTATTATTGATTATTTAGGTATATTAATGTTAATATCACCTAAAATAATTGTATAGTTAATTTAATGAAAGTTACAAAATTCACTCTTAAACTGATCTATATTTTCTTATGTTGAACAGTAAATAGTAATTCTCTTTATTTCTCTCACGGGTGGGACAGCGGTAAGTTTACAGACTTCCAACGCTAAAATCCAAGGTTCTATTCCCCATGGTGAACATAGTAGACAGCCCAAGGTGGGTTTGTTCTTAAACAAACTTTTTATTTTCATGCAATTGCAAGTTCCTTAAAAGTTTGTGACGCTACTACTGAAAAATTGTCTTTGATAAAAATAATAATACTTTTTGTTTGTTGTTAAGTGCCAAGCTATACAATGGAATATCTGTGCTCTGCCCACCACGAGTATCGAAACATAATTTTTAGCGTTGCAACTCTAATTAATTTGATATAAATTAGAGGATTCATTATTCCACATTTTAATTAACATCATCAGGTAAAAACTTATATTCATATTATTTATTTGATGTATTATATTATTTATTAACAAACTAAATTCATCAAAATGTTAATCTATACTTCTAATATACAAATGTATAATTTTAGTTCCTTAAAACAAAAATGTTCTAAACATTCACTAGAAATTTCTTTAAAACATTAAAATATTCATTTCTTTAACGCGTATTAATTTTAACAGTCATTTTTGAATGCCATAAGTGTGTCTCTCTATGGCCAGGTGGTTAGGGCATTCGACTCCAATCCTAGGGTCGCGGGTTTGAATCCCTGTCACACCAAACATTCTCGCCCGTTCAGCCGAGAAGGCGTTATAATGTGACGTTCAATTCGTTGGTAAAAAAGTAGCCCAAGAGTTGGCGGTGGGTGATGATGATTAGCTGCCTTCCCTCTAGTTTTTCACTGCTAAATTAGGGACGGCTAGCGCAGATAGCCCTGATGTAGCTTTGGGCGAAATTCTAAACAAACAAACAATCTTAAAAACAATATTTTTTCAATAAACGGTGCCACTTTTAACATATAAAACATTACAGTTTATATCGTTAAAATGTATGAAAATTTTGAGCTCTGTACATTGAATCATTTTGATGCAATGAGTTTCGTAAGACTAAAGAGCACAATCCGAACACTTTTCACGCGCAGTTCTTCCCAGAAAATAATTCCTTTTTTAGAAAATGTTCAATGTTCAATGAGGCATGAATACTACGATTAGACAAACAACCGTCTGTAGGGTGGCGTTTCTACCAGTCAGTACAATTCCAATAACGTTTGCTGGCGCCGAGCGCAGCCTTGTGATTAGTGTGCTGAATTATGGATCTGAAAGTTATTAGAAAAAATAACATCCCAAGAAATGGCCCTTGGATATGCCATTTTTAGCTTTTATAGAATGAAAGGATTTGTAGCTGAGATACACGTGACTATCGGGCATTTCGAGTTTCTATGGAATGGGAGGATTCGTAACTGAGGTACACGTGATTATCAGGCATTTTTATCTTCTATGGGATTGGAGGATTTGTAACTGAGGTATACGTGACTATCGGGCATTTTAGCTTCTATGGGATGGAAGGATTTACAAAGTGGCTATTAGGTATTTTTATCTTCTGTGGGATGGGAGGATTTACAAAGTGGCTATTGGGTATTTTTAGGTTCTATGGGATGGAAGGATTTACAAAGTGACTATTGGGCATTTTTAGGTTCTATGGGATGGAAGGATTTACAAAGTGGCTATTGGGTATTTTTATCTTCTGTGGGATGGGAGGATTTACAAAGTGGCTATTGGGTATTTTTATCTTCTATGGGATGGGAGGATTTACAAAGTGGCTATTGGGCATTTTTAGGTTCTATGGGATGGAAGGATTTACAAAGTGGCTATTGGGTATTTTTATCTTCTATGGGATGGGAGGATTTGTAACTGAGGTATACGTGACTATCGGGCATTTTTTAGCTTGTATGAGATGGAAGGATTTACAAAGTGGCTATTGGGTATTTTTATCTTCTATGGGATGGGAGGATTTATAACTGAGGTACGTGTGACTATCGATATGTTTGTAATGTACGTTTGTTGCAAGTGTTTTGTCAAAAATGTTTATGCCGATATCCAAAGATGAAATACACTGATCGGAAATATTAGAAATATGTATAAGAGTTGGGTGAAAAGACTGAACATTAGAAATTAGCTCTTCAAAAGTTTGTTGTTGTTTTTTTGTTAAAGATTACTAAACCTAAAATGTCATAAATATATATATCTAAAATGAAAGTCAGGTAAGAAATACAAAAATAACAAAAAGCAGTAAACATATTATAGATCTGTTCTTCAACATTGTCAACCAACAAGTTAGCAAGTAAAGGGACCATCTTAGTTCCCTTGGCTAGTCCATTAGTTGTTCATAAAACTGTCCAATAGATTATAAACTATTCAGTTTTAGCACCCACTTTTTAACTTTTAGTAATGTGTCAGTGGTAGGTACAGATATGGATTTGTTGTCAAAACATTTCATCATTCTGTGGAATTACTGTGTATAGAGACTTTATGTGCATTGTGAAGAAGTCAATGAATATGTTAACCATTTTCAGATTATGTAAGAGTTGTCCGGTTGAAGCCAGCACAATTAGGTATATTTATTCTAGGAGGAGGCATTTATAAATTGTCAGTGCATGGATTATTCATGAGAACAGTGAGAACGGAGGAAAACTGTTTATTATTTTGATTCACATCTTCTAAGACTTATTTTATTCGTTGTTGACAGAAGTACGTTGGGTATTCTTGTAGAGGTTTGTAGAAAACATTCAGTTAATTGTCTGTTACCTTTTAAGTAATGATGGCTCCTATTTTGTCAGCAGGCTTGAGTACTACGTAATGCACATTTGGAGGGATGTTAAAGCTTCATGTTCTGTTTTGAAATGCTGGACTTTATTTTCATGTTCCTAAAAGTTTAGTGTGTTAATGTGGGCTCCATAGTGACTTATTAAAGTGTAAAGAACACCCACTTTTACCATTGGTGTGTTCCAGACCAACTTATTTTTACGGATCCGGTAATATGGTACTTTGGTCACTGTGTGATGTAAATAATTTTATTGTTAATATCAGAGTTATTATCTAGTAACTGGATCGTTTTTATAAAAATCAGCTTTGAGATTACAACTTCTGAAAAATTTTACCACATCTTATTTGATGGTAGACAAAAAAAAACCCGCACGTGAATTTTTGAGAATGCATGTACCATTCGTCAAAAGACACATCAACTCAACTACTGTTAATATAAAAAAACTACGTCCTATGAAAAATGTCAAACTCAAAACACATGGTGTACGACAATGAGTATAAACAGTACAAACCCATTGCACTGTGACAATTCCTTAAGATCTTCCATTCACACACAACACGAACAAGAAAACTGGTGTCTTAGAGATTTCATACACGACTCTCTAAGATATTTCTCTAAGCCTAAAACAAGCAAATTACCCTTTATCTTACCTTGCAATATTTTCAACAGAAATACTATCAGAATTAAATAGGATAACTTCACCCTTCTAATGAATGACCAGTCTTCTTCCGCATTTTTACGAACGTTTCCCTTATATTTTTCAAACGTGACAATAATCTAACAACTGTTCGGAATACTCAGAATTGCACACAACTGACACAGGAATGTCACCTAGTATTAAACTACGTCAACATAGCATTTGCGTCACATATATACACATTGATGGCACCACAACTTTATCCATCCAAAATTACACTTACCACGTTAGGAATCGCTTCATTTGTACATCATCTATTATATCCACTACGATAAATCAGGTTCTTTAAAATTTAGAGACATCAAGAATATTAGGGAATAGGTTTCAGGAACACTTGGTCTTTTTCGTGACTATAATTGTTTGTTTGTTTGGAATTAAGCACAAAGCTACACAATGGGCTATCTTTGCTCTGCCCACCACGGGTATCGAAACCCGGTTTCTAGCGTAGTAAGTCCCCAGACATACCGCTGTGCCACTGGGGGGGGGGGCGTGACTATAAGAAAGACGACCCTGTTCCCTAGACACTTCGACTCTCTAAACCATCACGATACTGAAGACATGATGGTTTTAGTCTTATCTCACTCCTCAGAAGATATATTCCAACTAGAAAGTGTAGAACACCGCTTTATTACCAATTTAAGTATTAAAAATCTACACGTTCAAATGAAAAATTTTCTATAAATGGCTAATCTCTTTGCTGTATCTTAATTCGTAATATTTGTACGTGTAATTGATATTTTTGTCGTTTCTAGCAGTATGTACCGCTGATTGGTCATACACAATTATATATATAGGTATTTTTACATATGTATTTGTGTGTGTGTGTGTAAAATACTTCCTCTATATCGAGTCTATTTTTAACTTTACAATGTCGTTTATATATTGCATCACATGGTTTTGGTTAAATATTTCACTCTATTGTTGTTATGAGTATATTGTGTGTCGTTAGTTCTATTTTTACACAATAACACATTCTCCTTTGAAGTGATATAAAAGTCATTTATTCACACTTTACAACTGATGAAGAAGAGTTACTCAAAACGTTGTTGTTAAATAACATAAGTGTCTATTTTCTGGACGTGTGTCAAAATTACTTTTTTCATTTATTGTTCAAAATTAGTTTCCTTTCCACATTTCTTAGTTAAAGCAGCAATTTGAGACCTTTGTTCAATAATTTTGTCTTCTTACTCAAAAACAGGTTTTTGTAAAATCATTTATTTTCTTTTGCGCAAAAATGTTATCTTTCTTTGAATTTACTCAATGTACTTTTAAAAATTCACAATTTCTTGCATTTTATTGTGGCTGTCATCAACCAACCTGGTTTGTTAAGGTTGTAATTGGGTGTTTACTTCTGTAGTTTCAATTCTTGATGATAGTTTATCAAAATGTTCTTTGTTTTCATTATAAACAACGCCATTTACTTTTACATCTTAACAATTTGCTTACGAAACATAATTTCTTGAATTCTATAACACTCAAAATGGTAAGTGTTATTACAATTAATGCACTTTCGATTTTATCTATTATTAATTGATTCCACATTTCATTTAACTCACTTAAACTTCGTCATTTTTTTCTTTATTTTAATACAAAACAAACAGGTAACACGGTTGATAAAAACATTGAACACTCTTCCGATCGACACACCACACTGCTATTCTATGCATATTCCAAATGTTAGACTGT
>NW_013665702.1:1207783-1210000 GCF_000517525.1 Limulus polyphemus | reverse complement strand
CAATCTTACGATTAAATACAAAAAAGATGATGCATCAATTCCCTTGACAATTTTAAACACCTCAATCTTACGATTAAATACAAAAAAGATGATGCATCAATTCCCTTGACAATTTTAAACACCTCAATCAGATCCTCTATAAGTTACATTTTTTCAAGAGAAAATAATTTCAGAGATCTTAACATGTCTTCATATAACAACCTTTTCATCCTTGGTATCATCCTAGCAGTTCTCCTCAGAACCGTTTCCAACTATCTAATGTCCTTCCTAAAGTAAATAGCCCAAGAATGCGGTCTAGCCATAGACCTATACAATGACATTATAACCTTTTAAGACTTGAATTCAATATTTCTGTAAATATAACATAAAATCCTATTTGCTCTACCACTAGCAATAGCACATTTCTTGGATGACTTAAGAGACTGATCAACTAGAACATGAAAATCCTTTTCTTCCATAACACTGTAAGGATTATTCCTATAAAAATTATACTAATAGTTCAAACTATGTTATCCCATATGCATTACTATTCACACGCCTAAAGTAATTTAGGTTACTATATGATGAGTTAAAGTACCTATTATTGGATCAGCCAGAAATAGGGGTAGGGGAGAAGTCAACGAAGTCAGCGTTATTTGTGAAGTTAAGCTTATTTCGTTACGACTTGTAGAACTTGAAGTTCAAGAAATGAAACGCTTTCGTTTTAATTACATGTACTGAGCTTTGCGCTGTTTTATCACCGAATAATTTTAAAAAATTCCAGCAATAGAAACCGTTAGAGAAATATTTTCATAAATACTTTACTTTATTTAACTTACTTGCAAGAAATGACCAATAAAGCTAACAGTCTCACCATCAACATTTATAAAACTGAGGGAGAATAAGGAAACTATTTAGAAATGTGCTGTGAAAAAAATAGAGAAAAATCTTGTTTTACTTAATGAAGAGAAGACTAAATGATATGTTGTTAATAAAAAAGCTTAGTGTATCTAAGAGTACGGTTTAGAAAACATTTTGCTGCAACCGAAAGTTTCAAGTTTGATAAAAGAAGGAACATCCAAAAAAAATATATATATTAATGGAAAAATAGTGTCAATCGAATAATTTCGACATCAAATCGTTCCAGAACATTCCATGAGTTGGAACCAGCAATAGAACTGTTTGAAGGTGATCGCAAAAAAGACGTCTACATAGAAAAGTACAGCCTAAAGGCTAACGTTCCACACATGAACGTGATGGAGTATTTGACTATGAAAATGAACACAAACCAAAGAAATTGAAAGAACAAACAGAACATTGTGCTATGGATTGATAAGACGAAACCTAAGCTTACTCGAAATTCTACGAGAGCTCTTTGTGAAGACATGGCCTCAGGAAGTTTAAACAGAACAAAATAAAATGTGATTCTTTAACACTGTTAGGATGTTTTTCATCTACAGGAGTGGAAGGCATTGTCAGAAACAAAATAGTACATGTCTTATGAAACAAACGGCATTATCCACAACATCTCTAGTTATCATAAAGTGAGTTTTAATGTCCCTAAAAGTTCATTTTATCCCAATCTTTCATTTACGGCAAGGACAGTTAGGCGCTGAGAAATAAAGTGAAAAAAAATCTTGGAATCCAACTACCCATAAATTTCGTTGTGTATTACCTTAAACTCAGCATTGAGAACTTTTAAAGATGAAGGACAGAATCTATAAACTTCAACTCTTCTATGTTATTTATAGATAGATCTATACTCGACGTGAAAAAGATTATGTGGGATTAACCATGTATTGTTTAGAGTAAGGTATAAGATAGCTTCTGAAGTCCAGTGCTGGTAATTATTCGAATATTTACAAACATCTAGTCCAGGAATGTCAAGGAATTGCTGATAAAAAGAAAAAAGATACAATACGTAGTTCTGACAACAGAATGTAAGAATAAAAACACCAGCAATCAAAAAACTAAAATCAGAAATTCAATTGGCTCTGAATATCAGCAGGATGATTATCTAAACATATTGTCGTCCTGAATACGGCGTTTTTGGGATGAAGGAAAGAGTTTGTGACATAAAAAATTGTGGTTGCTTGCTTCATTTTAAACTTTTCGCGCAAGGCTTTACAAGGGCTATCTACGCATAGCCGTCTGTAATTTTGAGTTTATATACTAGAAGAAAAGTAGCTGGTGAACAACATCCGCAGCCAGCTCTTGTCTGACGGAACAGTGGGATTT
>NW_013665702.1:1201885-1207497 GCF_000517525.1 Limulus polyphemus | reverse complement strand
CTCGAATTCACAGGCCGGGCTGGGCACACCAACCACTAAACCACGCTCGGTTATAAAAACATTATAAGAAATAGCCAGCTTAAAATCCCTATACTAACCTATGAGTAACCCCAATACCCAATAATCTGCTTGGCCATCATCTGCCTTCTCTTGTGTTGTCATACTAACAGTTCTTGTAGCAAGCACCTAGGTAATTTTAGCTTTCTTCTTTTATTAATTATGCAAATTATAGATGCAGTTATGCCATGATTGACAGCGTTTATTAAATTATTTTAATGGCTCGTCTTACTTCTCATGCGGACTTACAACGCTAGAACCCGGGTTTCGATACCCGTGGTTGGCAGAGCACAGATAGCCCATTGTGTAGCTTTGTGCTTAATTACAAACAAACAAATACTTCTAATGTCATAATCATGTTTCCCAATTTGCACCTTTTCACGTTGTACCATTTTCCCGTTTCCCAGCTAAGACACCGATTACCTTTATATACGTATAAAGAACGAACAAAACTATTGAGACGCTGATCACAACGTAAAACCACACAAGATCAGAGTACCACAGAAGCTGGAAAATTAATTGATTGGTTGTCTATATGACACGTGTCACAACGTTTGTCTTGACCCTTCCAACAATTAACCATTGATGCCATTAGGTGGCATTACCTATCGTTTACATGAAATGAAGGGCGGTTTTAACTAAATTTTTTGACGAGACAATCCTCGCCAAAGTCTTTCCGTTGATTAACATCCAGGGTTGGGTGGGAAGATTACCATGTTAAATTTAATTTCACGAAAGAAGTGTTGAATATGTCATTGTAATAGAACATCCAAAGAATCTCCTTTAATATATTAAGTGTGTATCTTACACAAATATGGCTTTCGAAAGGTTACTCTTGGCTTTATATTCTTGTGAACAGAAATTAAATAACACGAAATTCTCCGTCACATTGATTTGTAACGGGAGTTGATGAAAATCTATGTATAGTGAAAGTACAATATGCTTACTATTCTTTATTAATAGATGATAACAATAAACAGGGTGAAACTGTGATTCTACCAGAACTTTCGAATGTAGATAACTAAAATTAATCGAGTTCGTCTGTTGCAAACACATTAGTATATTACACAACCGAAATTATATTTATAATTTCACTTTACTTGTAGATTATAGTAAATAGGTTATAATGTTTAGCTATTCAAGATATGGTTGCTTAATTTTTGATCCCATCCCAGGTATGTAATTCAAAATATAGCCCGAGGAAACAGTTAGTGAACCTGGCCGGAAACCGTTTTGTATGTTACATCCTGGTGTCAAGACTTGGTCTATCTGTCCTCCCCTGCTTTTTAAATTCCTTGCAACGTTCCATGCGTAACGCCCAGCCAGTCACTGAGCAACCGTAATTCAAAGACACTGTTGTTGGCTTATAGGTAGTAGATGAGAAAAACTACGCTATATTCAGCCCGTGTTGACGGTTATAATTACTATTTCGTCAGTGAAAACAAAAACTTATATGTGTTTGTGTGTGTGTGAAAACCTATTAACTAGCATACAGTTGCATAGATAAATATAACTAAAATATTAAGCTATATCAGTTGTCAAAAATGTCAAAATATAAATATTTCTAGAAACACCTATTCAAATAGCTTCCAAAAGACGTCGGGGACGGATATTCGTCCTCTCCACATATGTTCCATACGGAAAAATGAAAAACTCGTTGGCCAATGGCGTAATATCGACGTTTAATAACGGGTAAGAGCTCAAGTATTCAACCTGCCATATTGTGACCACCGCTATCACTCACCGTTTGCGCAGTCAATTGTGGAATGAGTAGTTACCTCCTAATATATTAGTTCTAAATTAGACAAGTATAGTTTACAGATAAATTCCACACAATTCCCATCTTACATTCTTCTTATAAAATTATTATAATTAATATCAAAATCAAAATATATCATAACATTAAAGGAAAAGAAGAGACCTTCTGGTCTACCTAGGCTGTCCTATTTGCCAAATTCAACCTAAACCTCCCATAATAAACTACATCCTCAAAGCAAACCCTTATCAATCAATTATTTATCAAGTTTTCCCTTAAACTCCCTTAAATTAACTGCATCCACCACATCCGAAAGCAACTCCTTCGAAAAGTCAACCACTCTCTTAGAAAAATGAAGTTGTCTTAGCTGAAGATGGCTCCTTCCCTGCCAAAATTCATACTTTTGTCCCCTAGTCCTACCATTCTCACCCTTAAGTATGAAAACAAAATGATCATGCATCGACAATATCAATTCCCTTAACAATCTTAAACAAGAGAAAACAAGTTCAGAGATCTTAACCTATCGTCATATGATAAAATTTCCATCACGGGTATCATCCTATCATCCCTCAATATGCTTTATAACGGGGCAGTTTACAACAAACGCTGTAACCGAAATGGTCGAAATTTGTGAATTTTAACTTCTGAAGATAGATATATAGAATACAATTAATTATACTTGTCACAAAACCTCAGTATTAAGACTTTTGTATTTTTAACACTACTCTATATTCAATCCCTTAGGATTCTGTCAAGAAGACGTATAGTATTTCAACCACACTATTTCCGCTATATCAATACAGACCTCATAAGACCGAATGAATCACAATAAATACAATAGTCGTTGGAACACTATTTATACAATCCATTTGTTACAATAACAATGGTTATAGTGTTAACACCTTTTCTACACTGGTAAAGCACAATTTTAATTCATTTTGTGAGATAGCGAATTCTTTTTTTGTTATTATTTTATTTATCGTCCATTCATTATTCTTTCTATCGTTTAGTTTATCTATGAATATTTAGTTACATTAAAAAGATAACCCACCTTCTAGCTAATCACGTTTATTTGAGTAAATATGTATGTATCATGAAACTGACACCAGCTTCTCTAGCAGTGCCGTACATATAATATTAATGTACCAAAAGATTATGTAAATTTATGATCACATGAGATGTGTTTTCATGACCTAACGGAGTGAATGTAATAAACTTCTTAAACTGAGTCACAAGATAGTTAGGAAATTATTGTTGTTTTTCGCTCGATATTGTTATTAATGTGGGAAAATTGATTTTGGAATATTGTGTTGTTGTTTTGTTTTTAATTAGGTGTTATCTTCTTCTGGTTCTCTTTCTTCATTCCATTGTTTGAAATAATTAATAATTATATTTACGTTTTAATGTTCATTAACATTAGTATCAACTCTTGGCCAGGCATGTGTTTATTAGCAATGTTTTTGGTATATGCTAATTTTATTCCAAGTGCTGTTACAGTTTAATAAGTTGTTTTATTTTTATTTTTGAAATCTGATGTAGAGGCGTGATATTTTAGACTGTTACAATTATACTTATCATAAAACGTTATTTTTTTATATCTTCAGTGTTTCAACCACCATTACACCTTCTTCTTCTTTAAGAAACTCTGAGAGACTGAAAAAATAATGTAGTGTTAGAAATATAATAGGCCTAATACTAATGTGTTATGACAAGTACAATTGATTATATACACATAAATTGTTTCTTAATAATAATGTTTTCAGTTTTTCCAGTAAGATTTGTTTGTTTGTTTTGAATTTCGCGCAAAGCTACACGAGAACTATCTGCACAAACCGACCCTAACTTAGAAGTGTAAAACTAGAGGGAAAACAGCTAGTCATCACCACCACATCTTGGGCTACTCTTTTACCAACGAATAGTGGGATTGACCGTCACATTATAACGCCCCCACGGCTGAAAGGGCGAGCATGTTTGGTGTGACGGGGATTTGAACCCGCGACCTGCAGATTGCGAGTCGAGCGCCCTAACCACATGGCCATGCCGGTCCTTCCAGTAAGGAGCATAGAATGTTGGAAGTATTATATTAGGTGATGGTTACTGAGAATACTGAAAATAATATTGTAGCGGTTTCTAGAATAAAGTCCAGTACACATTATGATAACAAAATAACTTTATTCCATCGACTGTTAGTTATACAATTTAGCTTATGCTCACCGATAGGTAACAGTAGACGCCAGTACAAAAATGTAAAATACTTGCTAACTACTCTCGTTCTTACATACTTTCGTATTTTCATTTTCTTCGTTGAAACACAAACGCAAAATATACGAAACTGAAGTAATAAACTAACTAACTAGTAAATCGCAAATTCAGTAATCATTCATTCACTGTTACAGATTCGCAAATCGTTCCTGAACTTTTAAGAAAATTCCAGACATTAAGAGATGCGCTCATAAGTCACGTCAAAACTCCCTCCTGATTCCAAAACATAGTGATATTCTCAGATTTCCCTCATAGAGAACTAGAGGCAGGTGCATATTCACCAAAGTGGCGTGGGGCAGATCCCCTTTGGATAGCTTTGTCCCATTAGCTCCCCCCCCCCTCTGATAAGATATCAGGATTTAGTCTTTTAAGATTTCAAAATTCTCTCTATATTGTAGCCCCCATTGACTTGAAAGTTTGTTTTTTTTGGATTGTCCGTTTAGTCATACTGTGAAACTCGATCTGAAAGAAGTATCTCCAATCAGATGAAACCACAATCTTTATTGAGCAACGCAGTCAAAGGCAAGGTTTTACACTTTGACGAATTCTTAAATGTTAAACTGGTGGGTGAGAGGTAGAGAACTGTATTTGTGCTCTTCACCAGTATAATCTATTTTACAAATACTAAATGTAGAAGGTGTGACAAAACAATCTATCACAATTCAATCTCAAAATGTACTCTACATTTTAAAAAGCTAGAAGAAGTTCTATGTCAATAGCTGAATCAAAGAAATCACTTGGCTTTGAAGCAAAAAACATGTCGATGTCCTCTTTAACACCTTCCACAGTTGTATACTTTTTTCCATTAAGATAGTGTTGCAGCGAAAGAAAAATATGGTAATCTGATGGTCCATATCTGGAGAATATGGTAGGTGGGGGAGAACTTCCCAACCAAACTCCATAATTTTATATTGCGTCAAACGTGATACATGTGGACGTGCATTGTCGTGGAGAAGAAGAACACCTATCCGATTGACTAGCGTTTCTGATGAAGGGCTTGATGTAAACGTTTCAGTTGCTGACTGTAGATCTCTGCATCGGCAGTTCGCTGTGGACTGAGGAATTTGAAATTTCTCCTTTGATGTCCCACCAAATGCAAAGCATCACTTTCTGCAGATGGAGTCCAAGTTTTGGGGACTGAAGTGGTTTTTGTCTAGGACTGAGCCATTGTTTTTGGCGTTTAATATTCGCATAGAAGATCAATTTTTCATCACCGGTGACAATTCTCTCCAAAAATGGTTCACGCACATTACGCGCCAGAAGAGACGAAGCAATGTTCAAACGTTGGAAACGATGATCACTGGAGAGTTCGTGAGACACCAAAACACCTTCTTTATGGAAGTTTCCCATATTCCTTAGATGTTTACATAATGTTCACGAGAGACATACAATTTCTGAGCCATTTCACGAGTATGTTGCCTTAGGTTAAACTCAACAAGAGTCTTCAAAGCGTCAATATCAATTCCAAAATGTCGGTCCTGCCATCACAGTTTTTAAGGTTAAAGTCACCTGAACGAAATTTGCTGAACCATCGTTA
>NW_013665702.1:1198507-1201709 GCF_000517525.1 Limulus polyphemus | reverse complement strand
AAAACATTTCCATAAACTTATTTGATATTCTTTGTGGTTACAAAGGCGTTGTTTCCCTTCTTGTATTCAAACAGCATTACACACCAAATATATGTTTCATCGTACACCATCACTATAAGGGATTAGAATATACTAAACTTTACACATTATATAGGCTACACTAGCGTGACGTTTAGGTGGTTCTTTTAACTATTGTACGTGATGTACGTTTTTTGGGGGTGGTTAATGAAAGTGTTCCAAAACGCGACATTAATTTCTTGACGACCTAATACTATCTGGGAGGGTCAGGTGCTATGTAGATTTCAAAGCTATGTTTCAAACTTGGCTAGGCAAATCCTCCTAAACAAAGAAAAACATAATAATATATATATATAATTACCTTTCTCCAGATGCACGTCCCGTAAACGTGACTGTAAGCCACTCTTATATTAACAAGTGGTGTCACAACCTTGGGCTATCATACGGTTCGCCGCTAGAGCAGATCACTGTTTATGTCTATAACATTTTTCATGCTACAGGGATCTCCTCTAATGGATGACACATGTGATTATCTTGGTGACTCATCAGTCCAGTGTATAACTAAACCACAAAAAACTTAGTAGTTCCCTTAAACAATTTTAATAACAAACCCTTAAATACGGTGAAAATTGAAAAAAACAACAACATATATTGTAACTAAGGGGCTAGATATGATATGCCCGTTAATTACAATAGCCTACAACAATATAAAATTCACTTGCCCAAACAATGTCTTGTAAGCATTATATATTTTAATCTATTGATTTTTTCTTATTACACTTGTTCGGGATCTCCTCCAGCTATGGAGTCACATTGTTTCACATTTGTCAGACAGTGTGACGTCATCCCTAATTTTGAACCATCCATCACAAATAGAGACAACCGAACGGCAACAACCTACCGCTAATTTTTAAAAGTGTTATATAATAATTTTTACGTAACTGATTTTTATGATAATAGTAATCATTTACTTTTATTATTATGTGCGATTTTTCACACCAATGTTAATAAAAGAGAATAACGCTTTTAATATAAAGAAGCAACATGGCTAAAAAACGCAACCCTGGTCCATATATATATCTATATATAATTGCACAAGCTAAACAAATTAATCTAAATTAGCTGTTGTATTTTAAAAATAAATTAGAATATTTATAAAAAATTAAGAAGAATATTAATATTTTTAACCATAGTCTGTCATTGAGAACCAAAGCTACAAAAGTTTAACTAATTAAATTAGATGCTTCTTATCTTTTTCATTTAATAGAATAATATAATTTGATATATATATATTTTTAAGACAGCAAAATCAGGTATATATATATATGCAGTGTTTTAGCGCTAAATAAAGAAGTGCCAGAACGCGAAATCTACTGCATATTTGTTTGTTTGTTTGTTTTTAACTAAAGTCAAAGCTACACGATGGGCTTTCTGTGATCTGTCCACCACGGGTATCGAAACCCGAATTCTAGCGTTGTAATTCCGCAGACATACCGCTGTGCCACTGGGGGGCATCTACTGCATAAGTGTTTAAGGTTGGATTCGTTTAAATATAGATATTTAAGCCAGTGGTTTTTGTGGCTCTTTTTTTTTTCCCGCGAGCAATCATTGATAAAATGGCGAACAAAAGCTCATCTGTGAATATATTGTTACGACAGCGGAAGTCACGTGACCCTGGTAACACGTGATGAATTTCTCGAATGATCATGAATTATCGGGAAAGACTGAATTTGTTCAAGACACCCTCTTTTTAGTATGTAAGCCTGGTAGAGAAAGTCTGCGGAAATAATTGAATGAAGAGAGTTCCGGGTAATTTACGATTTTGTTTCAAGCTAGTGTGTGAAGTTATCGATATTGTGAATCGCTGTGATTTATAGCGTGTATTATAAAAGTAGTTAAGTTTAAAGCAGAACAGGAGAAAGACCAAGATTTGAAGCCAATAATTGATTTTCTAGAAACAAGTGTTTTTGCGCCCTGCTTGGGAGAAGGTGTCTATTGGGCACAATGGGACCAGTTGAAGCTTGAAGATGGTAGTCTTGTCTGGAGATGGGAAAGTGACGACCTGGCAAACAGTTATACCGAGAAAGTTGTGCTGCGTCAATCCCATGATAGTTTAACAGGAGGACATCTTGGAGTTAAGAAGACATTGAGTCACCTACGACGGAGATTTTACTGGATAGGTATGAGGCAAGATGTGGAAGAATGGTGCAGGACATGCAGTACATGTTGTGCTAAAACGGTACCCAAGCATAAGGGACGTGCTCCAATGAAGTTATATCAAGTTGGCGCACCAATGGAAAGAGTAGCCATTGACAGTGCTGATTCTTTGCCCCAAACTTGTGCTAGAAACAGGTACCTTTGTGTGGTGATGGATTATTTCACCAAGTGGCCTGAGGCATATGCAATACGAAATCAGGAAGCTACAACTGTAGCTTCGGCTATTAGTGATTTCTTCTTCAGGTTTGGTATGCCATACGAACTACATTCGGATCAAGGCTGTAACTTTGAATCAGCTGTGTTCCATGATTGCCGTAAGTTGTTTGACATACGAAAGATCAGGAGAACGCCACTTCACCAACATTCTGATGGGATGGTAGAAAAGTACAATTGGACACTGGGACAGGAATTGGCAAAGTTTCGTAATAGCCATCAAGATGACTGGAATGTCTTACTCCCTCCACTGTTGATGGCCTATAGAACAGTAGAGCATGAAGCCACTGGATACACTTCAGCAAAGCTGATGTTTGGTCTGGAACTTCGGTTGCTGGTGGACTTGATAACAGGACGCCCACCTTACGAAGAGTTGCCCGAAAATGTGCCAGAGTTCGTGAAAATGTTATCTGAAAGGATGGATGATATTCATCATCAAGTGCGTTCAAACTTAAAAACGTCTGCTGATTCCATGAAGCTATGTTATGATAAGAGATCTACTGAAGTCAGCTTTGTACCAGAAGAGAATGTGTGGTTGTATAATCCCAGGAAGACCAAAGGGAAGTATCCTAAGTTGTCTTCTCCATGGGAAGGCCCGTATGACATAGTGTATCGTCTCTCAAATGTGACTTTCCGATTAAAATGTTGTTGGCGAGGTAAGCCAAAGGTGGCGAATGGCAACAGGCTTTGGCGTTATCACGGTCCAGGACATTTCAGTTGGAACGAAATGAATAACAGAACAAATGACGCTGCT